>NW_024003416.1:0-20596 GCF_014805625.2 Glossina fuscipes | reverse complement strand
AAAAGAGCGGGAAATTTTTAAGGGAATGTTTAATTCCTTTGCGATGCACAAACAATGGTCAATTGCAGATGGTGACTTTGGAATTTTCTTCGCAATAATAATCTTTCTTACGTCATCACCGAGAATGGATTTGTTTGAATTAAGAAGCTTAGGGACTATTTTAGCTTTTAACTCATACAGTCTATTTTCTAAAGTTGGGAGACCAGTTTCAATTATAATATTATATATGGGCGCCATCCGAAAAGCATAACAACTTGCTCTAACGGCTTGGTGATAGACCGGTTTAAGGATGTTGATATTAGATTTGCAGCTATTGCCATAAATTATCAAAGCATAGTCAATCTTGCTTAACACAAGCATTTTGGTAAGATAAGCAATAGTGTTAATATGCGCATGGCTTCTCCAAGCAACGTACTGTATGAAATTTACCCTTGTTAAAAGGGAGTTTTTTAACCGAAGGCAGTGTGCTTTCCAACGATAATTGTTTGAAAACGTGAGCCCGAGAACATGGAGCGCCTGCACATTTAGTACTGGTAAGTCGTTAATACGCATCAGTAAGTTTCCTGCATCGCACATTTGTTTTCGACATAAGTACATTTTTTTTGATTTTTGTATAGAGATTATAGCTCCTGACGAGTTTGCCCATGTGGAGATCTCACATGCAATAGATTCGAGGATGTTGATTGCTTTCGTGTTGTCTTTTTCTTTTGTAAAAATGTATACATCGTCCGCGTAGAGACAATGTTCCACTCTTGGTACACCGCAAAGAATTTCGCTAATTTCGTTGAAAGCGATCTGGAAAAGCGTGACAGAGAGAGGAGATCCTTGCGGAATGCCATTCTTTAGCGGAACGGAATCAGAAAGATGATTGTTGATTCTAACTTTGAACCGCCGATGCGACATGAATGATTTGATGTAGTTGAAGAATTTGGGTCCAACATTCCATGATTTCAAGAGTCTTAAGATAACATGAAGACCAACTCTGTCAAATGCTTTTTCGAAATCAATTGAGAGAATTGTTACGTGATTTCGTTCGGAAATTGCTTTGCTTGTGAAATAATCAATATGTAACAGAGCTTCGATGCATCCTCTACCCCGCTTGAAACCAACTTGTTGCTTTGTTATCAGGTTCTTGAAGTCAAGAAACCAGTATAATCTAGATGCCATAATCTTCTCTAATACCTTAGAGAGGCAAGATAAAAGAGAAATTGGGCGATAATTTGATGCGATGGAGACATTTTTTGACTTTGGAATTGGAACAACTGTTGCCAGTTTCCGCATGTAGGGTATATGGCCAGTCATATATACCGTATTATATAGGTCCAGTAATTTCTTTTTACTAGACTTAGACATAGCCCTGATTTTTTGGTATGAGATGCGGTCTAGACCAGGTGTCTTCCCCTTCAAATTGGAGAGACAACTTCCAAGTTCTGAGGTGGATACGCAATTTTTCAGGAACATGGCAGATCTACCGATATTATTTGAAGGAGGTATTGGAGTCCTTTTATTTTCAATGAAAGCACTGGAGAAGTAGCTGTCAGAGGAGTATTCGCACCACACTTTGCCAAAGTAATTAGAAATCTCATATGCGTCAGTTAAAGTTCCATTGGGAGTGCAGATGGCAGAAATTTGGTTCAGGTTTGAAGTCCCATTAAGTCTGTTGATTTTGTTCCAGACAACTTTCATTGATGTATTTCTGTGAATTCGTCTCGAGAAAAGTTCGGAACTAAGTGCCTTTGATTTCCGTAATTTCTTCCTGAATAGAGCATTGGCCTTTTTGTATAATAACAAGTTATTCTGATCAGGACATCTCTTAAAGCGGTGCCATAGATCAATTTTATTTTTCCTCAAAAACGAAAGCGTGTTGTTCCACCAAGGAAACCTAGCTCGTTTGAAAGAGGTGTTGGATTGAGGAATAGAAAGATGAACAGCCGTGCGAATCGCTTTAGACATAATAGCAGCATCATGGTTGCAGTTCCCGTTAAATGGCTTTGAATTCAAAAATGACTCCACCTGTTTGGGGTAATTGATCCAATCCGCTTTATCTAGGAGGAATTTGGCCTGTTTTGCTGGAGTAGCAGAGGACGTTGAAAGTTTAAGATCGATTATGATTGGAAAGTGATCGCTATTATGTAGATCATCAGAAATAGACCAGGATACCAAAGGAAGAAGTGATGGAGAGCAACATGTTAAATCAATATGTGAAAAAGTATGATGAGTTGAGAAGTGCGTTGGTTTTCAATCATTTAAAACGCAAAGGTTGCTTTGAAAAAAGGCCTTTCCTAAAACAGTACCGCGAATGTTGTTCGCTGTTGAGCCCCAGATGGTATTCCAGCTGTTGAAATCGCCGCATATAATTAATGGGGGGGAAAGTACGGAGAATAACCTGTAGAGTCCTTGCTGAGAAAACGATTGCGAAGGTGGAATATAGAGCGAAAGCACTGTAAATTTTATATTTAACATTATTTGTATCGCTACGGCTTGTATATTTGAGCTTAAATTTATGCGTTTGTGAGGTATACTTGATTTTATAAAAACACCTACTCCTTGTGTGGAGTATGAGTTTTGATCAGCATTCGTGAAGTATCCAGTATATGATTTGGGTGGAATAGGATTAAAAGAGCTTCTACAATGGGTTTCTTGAAGCGATAAAAAGGTTGGATTAAAATCACTTATGAGTGTACGGAGTTCATCAAAATTATTAATAAGTCCCTTAATGTTCCATTGTAGAATTTTAAAAACTTTATTTAATTGTAATGACATGTAAGCAGAGTGGAGGAAGGGTTAAGTTGACATGTCAGCGTTTCCGTCGAGAAGGTCGCTATAGGAATTTTTCGTGAATGATTTATTCTTACCAGCAGAATAATCTGTATTTAGGTGATTTGGTACATTTGAAGCACAACGGGTTGGCGCACGTGAATAATTTGAAATTGAAGGTTGATTGAGGGATGAAAGAATGGATTCATTACCACTTGTGATATGTTGAGTAAAGTTGAGAGCTGGAGATTCTGGAGAATTTGGTAAATTATATTTTAGCATATGTGTTGTTGTTTTGATTTTTTCAATATTTGCAGTTGCTTTGATTTTTTCAATATTATCTTTGGCAAGTGATGTAACTGATTTCGCAATATAATTTTTGGTTAATGGTGGAACAGGTTTTTCATTGGAAGCAGTTGCAGTTAAAGTCTTACTAGGCTCGATTTGCGAGGCAACAGCAGCATAGGTATTACTTTTGCCAATTCCATGGGCTACAGATGGATTTCTTTCCCGGTATGTGCGTCGCGCTTCGCCCATGCTACAGTAATTTTCTGTTTTGATTTTTAATATTTCACGCATCTGTACAAAACGTGGGCATTGTTTGTCTAACGCTGAGTGTTGATCATTGCAATTTATGCAGAAACTACGGGTACAGCTTTCAGTATGTGGAGGATGACCACAGTTAGCACAAGATGCAGCATTAGTGCATCTTTTTGCCGTATGACCCAGGCGTTGGCAATTTTTACACCTCATAGGATTTGGGATGTATAGTTCTACTTTACATTTATACCATGCCACATCAACTGTTCGCGGTAATCGATAGCGATCAAAAGTTAAAATAATCCTTCCTGTAGGAGAGCGTGTTTTTCCGTCATCATTCAGTTTGGTTAATTTATATACTTCAATCACTCCTTGAATGCCCATTTCGTGAACAATTTCATCTTCCGGCACATGCTTTAAGCAAGGGGCATAAATTACGCCTCGAACCGAGTTAAGTTTCTCATGTAGTCTAGCTGAAATAGCACATAGATTAGCTAAAGATTTGGTCTTTATGAGTTTTTCGGTTGCGCGCGGGTTCCCAGCGAGGACCAGTAAATTCCCATCGCGTAGAATCGAGATCGAGTCGATGTATGTTGTAATGCTATCTAGAGCTTTTTTTATAGCAAAAGGGCTAATTTGGGAAATTGTTATTCGAGCATCGGTTGAAGAAATAACAATATATTTTTTAACAATAGGGGTTATATCGGTGATTGGCAACAACGGAAAATCGAAATTTTTACTTTTTTTTCTTTGGGGGGATGTATCTCTTAATAGATAAAATCTATTCGAGTTTTTGTCTGGCGGCCCCGTGGCCCTTATGCCTTACTGTTGTCTATTGCTTATTATTTGTGAAATAACCACTCACTTGAAAAGGTTTGGGAACTGTGGAAGAAGGTTGGGAACTACTAAAGAAAAGTATCAAATGTTTTCAATTTTTTTTATTTTGTTTTTTTGTTTTCTATTTTTTATTATATATAGACGAAACAAAAGCACATATGCGATATCCGCGTTAACCATTTTTAGCAATAACACTGAAAAGACAGAAGTTAAATACACAAAAACACCGAAAACACCGAAACAATTGAAAAAACGCAGACGAAAAGAAAACAGGCACTACACTGAACACAAGTCGACTTATGTATACTAAGTTTTAATATTAATTAATGTAAGATTTTCTTTAAGAGTCAATTGAATTCGTTTGTCAAAATTTTTAGTTGAGTTTCTTGTCAAGTGGAATAAATAAATTGTAAGGAAGCGTTTTGTTTGCTTACTGATAACAAGTCCATCCGTACAAATGTCCCCATGTAGTCAGTCTGGTTTGTCCCTTACATTGCTTTTTTTCTTACTGATAAGATCATCCTTTTCCCGCACCAATTGTTAAATTCAGTGTGCATAAAAAGGGAAAAAAAGGAAATGTATACACCACTCATTACATACTATAGCTTTAGAAAATGTGCCCAACCACAAAAGGTATACAAATGTATAAAATATTTAAAATGTATAAATGTATTTATAGTAGAACTTATATAAGCAATATGCATAAACTTTTGCCTAAGGAAACATATTGTGAGCACAGACCTAACGGTCCTGACAGATTGTAAAAGTCATAGCGAGGCTAGCATCCATATACCTAACTAGCATCCTATCATACTGAAATTAGCAATATCAATAAAACAGACAGAAGGATAGGCATACAAACAAACATCGCGATAGGAAAAAATAAGATAGCTTATGGGTGTGATGCATATCGCATGAAGACACGCTCAACGATTACAGATAGGGGATGGTCTGTGTGTCTTCGTCGTCATCCCAGAATGACTCATAAGACAACTAACTCTACGGATAAGGGGTGGTCGGTGTGGCTGCCCCGTCATCCCTGAATGACTGAAGGATACTCTCTCTTGCGACGTGATACGATTAGGGAAGGACCAGTGGACCTGTAGGCCGAGGCCGGCTGCTACAACACCCGCGACGTATTCTTTTGCAGAAACTCGCAATACGGAAACTTGGAAAAGTAAATATGATGATAATCGTACGGAAAGAATAAGAAATATTAAAACGTTAAAGAAGAGTCGGGTCACATCGCTGGTTTTTTCCTCCCACTACCCTTAAAATCGCTTATCTATTGTAAATTCTTCAGAAATAAATAAGTAGAAACGTAAGAACAAAGCTCCAAAGCTCCAAGTTTTTTTATATAAATTTTCTTAGAAAGAGTCCTGGATTGGCTGATATACTGTAGTGTGATCGCATAACGTCGTATGCACCCACTTTGAAGTGTGACACAATTATGCGACTTCAGCATAACTCTTTTGGTAAAATAAAAATAAAATTTATGTCACACTTTACCAGGGTGAGTATTGCATTTCGTAATGCAATACGATGCCGCAATTAAACAATCATAATTTTTGTTTAGATAAGCATAATTTAGTGTAGAAAATAAGTATAAATAGTGCCAAATAAAATAAAGAAATTCAATTGTATCGAAGCAATTCAACTTAACGTTTCACTCGCTCGTAAACCAACGGCATTCAATCCGCCTGAACCATAAAGATTAGGGACCATCTTATGCCGAGCTATATTGGCAACCTGTGAGATGGAAAGACTCGGTGCACTGAAGCCGAGCAGCTTAGGGGTAAAATGTCTTCCACCATTAAACTTCATTACACTACCCTGCCCAAGAGGACTCATTACAAAATAAATAAATAAATAAAATAAAATTATCCTAATATTTCATTCTCTTTATAGTCCTTTAGAATATAAGTAACAGGATTCATAATTTTTATTTTACTGATCTGAAATATATCCGTTGTCCAGTTCGGTTCCTAGCCTTTAAAAAATACTCCTTTAAATTTGCTAATTCTAACATAATCCCAAACTTCAAGCTTTGGTTTTTGAAATGTTTTAGGGAAATTATATATACTTTGTAATGTCTGCTTCTCGTTGTGTTTATAAGCTGCATTTGGTTTCATTTTTATTATTTTGTGATACATATTATTGTATTTGGTAAGTAGTGTTTGTAGGTTGTTTATCCATTTGTAATTACCATTTATACTAAACATTTTCCCCCTTAAAATTTTGTGCTGTTAAATCTTTCACATATGGAGGCTTTCATATGAGTGTGTATGTGATAATGGTTAATTTGATAATCTTTCATCAAATCTTTAAAATATTTATTGAAAAATTCCTTTCCCTGATCAGTCTGAATATTTCTTGGAGATGTATTTATTCTTTCCAATACCTGTCTCATAGCTTTCACCATCTCTGAAGAAGTTTTAGATTTTACAGGTTGTGCGAAAGCATATTTAGAAAATACATCAATTCCAACCAAAAGGTATTTATAGCCGTTATTCAGCTTACAAAATAGACTTAACTCAACTAACTCTATTTGCCACGTACCGTTAATTGCTCTGGTTTGTGAATCTCATTAATAATTTTAATTTTACTAATTTTTATATATTTATTTTTTTATAATTCTCAAATGTAGCTTAAGAATCTTAATACTCTGTCTAATCTTGTTTGACATCTTCCGAGAAAATTCGAAATATTAACATCAGGGTTGATAGATATGGACATATCAGCCAATAATACCACGCCCTTGGGTAAAAAATGATTGTAATAAAAGAATGAGATTTGCTTTTGTATTATAGTATTACAACATGGGAATGTTGATAAAAAAATTTCCGTAAAATGACGGCGCAACTAGCACTGAAAGTGATGTGAGTTCTTCTAAAATATAAACTTATAGATTGTATAAAACCAACTCAGTATTTATCAATAACTCACCAACTTATGTCCAGTGTAACTAAAAGTTCGCTCTTGTTCATTTCCAGTATTGTCATATTGTAAATCAGAAACAAGTTTTTATTAAAGAGCTAGCATATATGAGTGCCAATTCTGTTGTAGCTAACTACTTTTTATTTAGACCGCCGTTCCGCGAAAAGGAATTAAATTAGAAAACCAAAAATCAAAAACAGTTTTGTGTTAAATTTATTCATGGTTTAAAATGGTGGGATGGCGCTTTAGACTATTCCTGCTTAGGTGACATCCTGTCGCCCTTGAATAATTATGAGTATATCTTAGTCGTGGGAAGAGAAAAAGAAGAATTTCTTAAAAAATGTTCAAAATCCAAAGTGATATTCGTGGATACTCAAACATCTTTGAGAAAATTACCTCATTATTTTATTGTCCACATCATCGAAATGATTTCAAATTTAGATGTGGTCTCATCAATTTATATAAACTTTTTATCTATATTGAAAACACTCGCGCCTTCAAAGTTAGTACTTAAGATTATACACATATAGATAAAATGATGTATTCTATAAAGTCCTGATTTGCTCTCTGTTTTATAATTAACAAGGCAACATTTTTAGTCAATTTTACCATTCGCGTATTAGTGAAAACATCAGGTGATTTGGTGTTATGAAGAGGAAAACAAGAAAACTGACATGAATAATGTTGCGAATAATAAATACCATAGAACTTGGAAAATGTTCTCAATGAACCAACTCGAAGGCTTAATGATGGGCGCTTTCATCACAACAGTTTGTGAACTCTTCACGAAGGCGTCACATCTTAGAAATTTTTCTGTCATTTTAGTAACACAGAACATATTTCACAAATTGTCGCACGAAGGAGATATTTCATTGAATTCAAAATATATAGTTGTTTTTAAAAAATCTAGACACATTCTACAATTTCAACATTTAACAAGGCAAATTCATTTCAAAAATTCATCTGAACTAATAAGAAAATATAAAGATGTGACTAGAACTTACGGTTATTTATTACTCGACCTTACATAAAAGGTACATGATTTATTAAGCTATAGAAGAGAGATATTTAATTCGAATTTTTGCTATTGCTTCCGTGACACTGGAGAAAATGGCGATTAAAAAACTGCACACATGTGCTGCATGTCCTTAAAACCAATGGTATCAAATTAAGGAAAGCTATACACATCTGTGCTGATGATGAATTAATTAAAACTTTGACTGAGATTATCTTTAACACAATAACTGGAAACACTAAGCTAAAAAGTAAAGATTTGAAGGTTTTAAAAAAGTATAAAGAAGAACTTAGATTCATCTCGAGACCGAACGCGACCATAAAGTCTAAAAGAAAGGTTCTTGTGCAGAAAGGTGGTGGCTTCTTAGCATCATTATTAAGCGGATTTATCGGAAAATTGTTAGACAATGTTCAATAAATGTAAGCCGAAGCTAAATAAAGTAATTTTGTTGTACCCAGGTGCATACGACGCGATGATAGATGACAAATATTCACCGGAATTTATTGAGAGAAAGCTGTTACTGTATTTCAACAATGTTTACCTTTCAGAATATAACAAGTGGATCAAAATTAAATAAAAATTAAATATTTATATTAAAAGATAATTAAAACCAATTAAGCAAAACTTTGACCGTATACTTGAAATGGTGCTTTCTAAAAGTGATGTGGATGATGGGAAAGTTAACATTGAAAAACCTGAAATCCTCCTCCAAAACGTGAACGATGACGGCATATTCAAAAATAGTAGCGAAAAATTCCAAAGCGACTTGGATGATAGCATTCAAATGATGAATTTATGGCGCCTGAAAAATTCTTAAATAGAAATAAAGACGCAACACCACACCAAGTAAGTAGACAAATACAAAACCAAATATAAAACCAGGAATTGAAAAACGCATTTCCCCATATAACACCCGGCTTAGAAGCCAACTTAAAACTAAGGATGTTTTAATTAAAAACGGCCTGTCGACAAATGTTACCATTCCAGACGGAAAACGAAAATTGGGTCAGAAATCTTCAATTCAGAAAGGTGAAAATAGTTTTAAATGGATTGCTTTATAAAAATGTACATTGGCGCTAACGTTAAATAAAAAACTATTACAATCGTGTTTTGAGTTCATTTATCTAATACCTTTTAAACTATGAGCTGCATGAAGGATTTTTATGTAACTTTATTAAGCAACAATTCAGTTGTCGTTTACGGAAAGAATACTTTGTCCATTGTAAATCTTTCTATTATTACAAATGATCAGTGGGAAGTTGGAATAACCAAACTGTTTTTAAATAATTTCAACATCGAAAATGACACATCTCAAGAACAAGCACAGGAATATTTATCATCATTTATTTATACTGATTTAATAAAACCTCGTTGCGTTGGAGATAAACTTTTAAAATGTTTTCAGGTTCTGTCGTTTAATGGAAAAAGCAAGTGTTTTGAGTTCACCAGCGTAGAGTACTATAGCCTTGAAATGGCTACTACAAAATTCATCTCTATACTCATAGTTAGTACAGACGGTTCCAAATATAATTTTCGTGATTCCGTTACACCTACTAACATTACTCTTCGCTCTAGAAAAAAGAAACGCAATTAAAATAAAACTGATATAAATGAGAGCACAATTAATATTTAATTCAGAAGTGCAACAGACTGACATGGAGCAAGTGTATACTTCATATTACTCTAATCAAATCGGAAGTGGAATAAGTCACATAGGATCATTATATGCGTCATCACGAGTCGTACAAGATGGGCGTGGGATTGGTCCATTCTTCGCGTCCTTTTTTAAAAATTTAAAACCGTTGTTTCCATTACATTTGATTGCGATTAAAGACCAAGATATGGATACAGGCAAATCTATTCTCAATGCTTACGGTCGCAAACCACTTGCTTAAGTAATTTAACAGAATCAACAAGATATCATCTAAATTTCAAAAAGGCTCTGGCAAGAGTAGTATAAGACGTCGATTCAAAAGGATACGACGTCAGTCATAAAAGAGAACTAACGGGAAGAAATTCAATCTACGTAACAAAGTAAAATACATATTTGCTTAGAAACTATGAGTACTCACATAGAATGTATAAAAAGTAATTACATTTATTTGCACCTCATCGTATACAAAGTAGCATTCCAAAAGCAGAAGAAGTCTCATATGATCCTATTCAATCCTTAGATAACCCTAGCTCCTCAGAATTTCTCTGCCTTGGTAACGGCGAAACGTATCTTTGCAGCGTTTATTTATAATTGGTTGTTCAATTAAAGAATAAAGATAATTCTGATGTTGTTGACGATAAGTGTAACTTTGCAACCAATCTTCTGAGTTCCATGTTTCGAAGTGCATCCGTATATTTAAATAACGTATTGGTTTCGCAAAGTGACAACAATTATCACTACAGATTATACATACAAACTCTACTTAATTATGGCACTGATGCAGGTCGAACTCATTTATAATGTTCTGGATGGTATCCATATTGCTACAGAGCTCAAATATTTTTAATCAACCCAAACTCTTACTAAACAATGCTGATTCGCGCATTATATTTAATTTGGAAAAATCATTATTTAACCTAATGCAAAATCCGGCTAAAGAAACGCAGCTTAAAATATTGGAAGCGCAATTTTTTATGAATCAAATAACTATTAATCCTGAGATACTGGTTGCTCATCATAAAATATTACAAACAAAAGCAGCTTTATATCCAGTTAACAAAGTAGAAGTTAAAATATTCACTCTGTATCTTGTTAACCACATCTTATCATTAGATAATGTTACTATAGGACAACTTCCAACATTTTTAGCTTTTTGTATGGTTTAAAATAGCGTTTATTCGGGCGATCGAATAATAAATCCATTCAACTTCGAGCATTTTTATTTGCAAAGGTTTAATTTGTCAGCCGATGGTGTTCAAATATCCTCTCAACCACGAAAGAAAAATAAAGACCAACCAGACCTTATAAAATGCTTTTCAAATCATCTAGAATCAATCACTCAGATCGTGGTCTTCATATAAATAAGAAGCTTGTTGACGATAGCTCTTTTATACTAGCGTTTGTCCTCTCCGCTGATCATTGCAATAACAATAAGGGTGCTAACATTTTAAGATAAGAAAACATTCGTATTGAAGGACAATTCGCTCGGGCATTATTAACTTGCATAGTTTACTGTGAGCATGATTCGATGTTAGAGATAGACAAGAACAAAAACGTAAAAATTGCGCTTTAAAACGATTAGAATACAAACTACTACTACTTTAATTACTTTAATTAACCAGGGAAACGTTAGGTTGTCATTTACTTCAATTCGAAGTTAGGAGAGGAATATTTTGATTCAAACACCTTTAAACAACGAATTTTGCAATTTTTTAAATAGAAACTGCGACACATATATATATAACAAACAGCAACTCCAAGGATACTTTTCAAACACTTGCGGACATTATGCTTTGCTTTACAGCTTATATAAGAGTCAATGAAAGAGTTTAAATGCTTATCTGAAACCATTTAGTAAAACTGACTACAGCTTTAATGATAAGAAAATATTCAAATGTAAAAATGGATTAAAATTTTCAATTTAGGCACTAAATCCTCTATTTTCATATTGAATAAACTCTAAAATACAGGCATTAGCTAAAGATTTATTCCTTCTTTGAAAGACAACATGTTGGATTATATTTCCTTTCCAACTTTTATACGAATTCTTGGACGAGAATACTTGATTAAGGCGCTTAGGCAGAAATATCCACAATAAGTCCCCCCTAGGTGATTCCAAATAAAGGGCAAGGAATTTTCTCTCCAAATTGCGTTGCTTTTGCTTTATATCCAATCCAATTTACGTCAATCCTCGTATAGCCTTGCCCTGATGTTTTCCAGGCGTCATTAAGGGCCCACAGATGAGATTTTTAGAATAATTATGTGAAAAATATTTATTTCGTTTCTAATTTCCTACTGTTTTTTGTTTTTTCTAATATTGGTTTTGTATTCCTTTCTCCGGTCAAGTATTTGAAGAAACTGACGAAAATTTAGTTTATAATTTATTTTTATAGATTATAGGCCACATTCGCTTCATAATTGCTGTAGTTATCAAAAGAATAAAAATAAAACATATTTTTAATTGTTACTTATTTATTTAATGCTTTATGTTATTAAGCCCTTCAAATTATTCTCATGAATTTCACTATTGAAACTGTCATTGAAATGTCTGCAATTGTTGGTATATTAATATTCAAAAATATATCGCCGAAGCTATCACTGAAATATGATCATAGCTTATAACTTCAATAGAATGTGCTTTACACTCATATCTGGGATCGTAGTCTGGAGTCCCACGTTGAAGAAACTGCTACATATGATTATTCTCCAGGAAGATCGATTGGGAGACGGTTGCTCAGTTAAACATCGACCTTCGAGAAATTTGAGAAATTTAAGTAGACGATACCGGAGACTATCCACTACGTTGCGTTGATAAAAGAATTTCCAGATCTTTTTCGTTGTCGTCAGAAATTGAAATAATTTCCGGAGTTTGTGGAAGTAAAAAAATGACAGAGTCGACTGTCATCTGAGAATCGTAACATTCTAACGTGATCATTCGCGCAATAGATTGATTCTCCTTTTGCCATGATGATGATAATAATGATGATGATGTTGTGTTGTCTAATTTTTTTTTTCAAACTGATCGATTTGGTGGTTTGACTATTTTTAGAAATAACTTAGGAGAAAATTCTGCTTTAATAGAGTAGAAATGTTGGCGAGCTTACCTTCATGTGCATTAGTATAGAGAAATGCAGAATGGTGAAATAGTCGCACTACCCAGAGCGCGCTGTATTGTTTTTCTTCCTGTAAATTTGTGTATGCATTTCTATGCACGTTCGTGTTTAATTGTTGTAAGCATTATAAATAACTTATGTCTTTGAAAGAATCCTTTTTCATTAAGATGTATATGTATAATAAAAAAATTGTTGATCGAAGGACAGTTTTTGTGAACGTAATATGAGAGTGTGCAATAGGAAAAATACGCATGTGGTGTTAATTTTTTTTGTTCTTTTGTACTTTCTTACGAGTAAGCCCTTTTTCGCGGTAAATTGAGATGGTTTTAAACTGGTTGTTGCTAAGATGATTATGTGTTGTTATTTTAAAGGTAGAGGCAGGAACAAACATTACAGCATGATTTTATTATGCAAGAAAAATGTAAGGCCAATGAGATCTGTTCTCGTTTAGTATAAATTTGGGTTCAGAAAAGATATGTTAGTATATCGTATATTGGCAATGGTTTTAACGGTACATACTGGTATGTTGAATATTACTAGAACAATTTGATGTTCTCAACGAGCAACGTTTAAGAATTGATATAATTTTTTTTTTTAATATAAAATTAAAAAAAGGAATGAGAAGAAAAAAATACATATTGTAATACACAACCAAGAGAAAAAAAAGGAAAGAAAGTATGTGCTCACTTGTAGCTGATGCGTATCCCAACTAGGGCCCAAACGTACAGAAAGCATGGTAAGGTATTGTACTAAACATATTAAGTTTGTTATCGATTGTAGGGTACTACCGCATTTTATAATTATTAGATAAAATTAATTGAACAGAATTCTAAAATTTATAATGAAAAAAGTTTGAACTATGTTTGTCAATTATTAAAATATTTTCGTATAAATCAAATATTATCAAAGACGAAAATATCAGACTTTTGTATTCAGAAAATATGATTTAATTTTTATATATTCAATTGAAATATTATTGATAATTTTGCGAGTATTTTAGTTTGAACTTAAAACCGAAGCAGTGAAGAAGACAAACAAAAGGCAAACACACACTTGGAATGAAGCTAAAGCCGGCATGCTAAAAGAAAACATCCAATTAGAAACCCAAAACTTGAAATCTTTCAAACGTAAAACATAGGATAAAAAAGTCAACAAGTACAAGAAACACAGACAAGAAATTGGAAAACCAAGTTAAGAAAAACGAAAAACAGGAAAAAACACAAAATGAATATATTGACCACCAAAGCAGAGATCTATTCAATTAATATTTTATGCCTTGAACTATTATTATAAGTATTACATCCGTTAATTTTTTATTATTTTTGTTATACATATATATTCCCATTTTTAACGAATTGTATTCCCTCTCCAAGCATATTTACTCCATAACAATCATCGAACCCTTAAACAACAGATACCTACATCACTAATGATACACAAATTCAGGATGACTTAAACGCTAACATCTTGGCTACTTCCGTCAAAATATCCTTTTTTAGGCGAATTGTCCAGGGACAAGCCATCATAGAAAATGATAATCCATCCTGGGTTAATAAACGACACAAATACGCAAAATTTAACGTTTTAACATTAAAACTTTTCTGGATGGAAATAAATGGAGAGTATTAACATATCTGGTTATTGCTACATGAAATTGATTGAATAGAATCCTAGAATTATATACAAAAAAACCTTGAATTTTGATTTTTAATAATTAAGTTGGTTTTTATATAAATGAAATATCATCGGACACGAAAATATCTGAATTTTGTATTCGGAAAATATAATATAATTTATTATTGTTATTATTATAAATTTCGCCAGAGAATAAACTCTTAAAAGCGCTAGCATCTAAGGCTATCGGCTTTTTATTAAAAACTCTACCGCACTTGAGATTCGAACCCACGACCATTGACTTGCTAGTCGAGATTCCTCGCTTTCGGCTACTCAGGCGAATAATTTAATTTAATTTTTCTACGTTAGAATGAAATATAGTGACTCATATGAACCATTAAGTACAACGTCGGCAATACGTGCATATTAAGCAGAGTTGAATTGATAAAAGAAAGACTCTAGATGGGTGAATAAAGTACCTGTATCGGTTGAGTTTCAGGAACATAAAGCTTTTAGAGAAAGGGTGGGAAGCATTGAAAATTTCATCAACTGAGAGAGCCGGCGAGCGTGTAGCCTCGCGTATTACCCTAATGAAGAAGGAAACCCCAAGGATGCACCTACGTTTTTCTACTGAAGATAGGGCCAAATGTAGCCATTTTCATAGAGTGGCAAAGCAATCATGCATTCCGCAAATGGATTCCTAAAGGCGAAAAGCAAGAATTGTTTCCGAACCGATTTAATTGAACCAATATGGAATCGATAGTACGGATATTAGGCAGCAGCAGCGCGTTCAAATATTGATGTTATGAAGCTTGTTCGTAATATATGGATTGTGGAGTTCTCTTTGGCAACGATGCCTAGCATCGACATATCTCAATTAATTAAGGCTCTTACATACGAATTGGAACAAAGTACTTAAACCGGTAAACCATTTAAATCAAAAACTCGTAAGTGTACACATTATCAGTCTTATATCTGTCTATCTTCTTCTTTTAAATAAATAAAAGCGTATATGCCGGTCTGTTTTAAATCGATAATGTCCGGAAGTTATTTACTGATTAAATTTGATATATTGGTAAAACGTTGCATTTGAATGGGGACAGTTTTTTACATGCGGTCGACGTTAAATCTTCCTCATTTTGACGTTGTTTTGAAATCCATATGTTATTTTTCTTTTAGGCTTTTAAATAACATTAAAAAACCAGCTGTGCTCAGCTACGCGTTGATGTGGCCCAGTCTTGTTAGATAAAAAGGAAGAAAAAAGGAAGCGTACGTTTAATGACACAATGGTTGTGTGTACACATTCATGTATATATTTTTGTTGTTTCTTTAGAATTGGGAATATTGTGGGGCGGCGACCATAGACCGGTCTTTAAAAAATAAATAAATAAAAAAGTACTTTACATAGCTTCGATTTCGCGTAACAAAGAAGTTTTCGTTTTTTATCAATTTTAAAGCAACACCGATTATTTTACTTTCTCTTGGAAATTTTGTTTATCTACCATTGAATAGATTTTGATGAACGTATAATTTATGAATTGGCCTGTATTTCACAGATTGAAATTTACTATTGTACGCATAGCACAATTTGCCGCTACTCACCTACTTTATTCGATCCAAACAGAGAAAACGGAACATGCATGCACGTTATTTTTTCTTTTATCCATTGTTGTGTAATTTTAAGAAAATGAAACATTGCATTAGTAGCAGATGATGACTGCATTTTTATTTCTCGTCTTCTCGGTTTTTTCCTCTTTTACATCTTATTGAATTTACAGTGCCCCATGGGTATACAGAGTTTAGACTTTAGTGTTTATACAATAGAAGTTTTACTTGTCTACAGGCTGTGGTTCAGTAAAAGAGATTGTAAAGAGGGACAAGTCACAAACGATACTGGATGTTATTTTGACTTGATTTAGTTGGCCTTGTACAACAATTGTAAATGAAAAAATCGTATATTGATCGAGGGTAACTATCCGTTTCTCTTGCAAAGCGGACTTTGATGCTTAGAGAGTTCGGCTGTGCGCTCGGTGGGCTTGGAAAGGAATTATCTGCTAGGAACTTCTAAACCCTACTGAAATTGCTACGATATCGAGCCGGCTAGTGAAGGTCAGTAACGCTTTTGAGAAGAAAAAGCTTTTGTCGAGCAAAAAAATTCAAAAAGTGATTTCGGTTTATGACAATAGCTGCTAACTACCAGAGATACAGATCGATGCTAATAACTATTTCACCCAAAAAACCACGAAGTTTCTACAGAGGGGCCATCCGAAAAGGGGCAGAAGGCCCTATAAAATAATGGTGAATATTTTAATCTTTAACTTTGTTTTCTTATGCAATTTTTTTACTACCAGACTTAAGGACTCGACGTCTAGCTGATGGAAACACAATAGTTTCAACTCCTGCTTCGTTAGCTTTAAAAGTGTCATTTGACATCACCAAAATCTTCGAAGGTCATAACCTAGTTAAAAAGTACTCAAAGAATTTGAACAACTTTATTACATTTTAATATATTTAGACAAAAAGAAAAGTGAAATATATCATCATATAGAAACAATGGGCCCACCCGTTTGTGCCGCGTCTAAATCTTTAAATTTTACACATCTTAAGGTAACTGGACGGCCTATAGTTCTATTCAACCATCTACAATATGTGGACCAAACGTCGGTTATAAATCTTGTGACGACAATATATTTATGAATAATGTTGGGGTGCTGGGGACCAACATTTTCAACATTACGAACAGTTTTCCATCTTTTTCTTGATCGTAGTATTGCTATTAATTGAATTAAGTTCCGATCCAGCAAATAATTAACAACCATTGTGGACTTTCGTCGATTCACGGTCATGCTCAACTTTTATCACTGTTTCATTGTAAGTAGGGTTTACTCAAAGTTCTTTAATCGTTTATATGAAAGATCGTCTCAAGAAAGCCGACATCCAAATTATTTGAACTCCCGAATCTAAAGCAGTTTTCCCTAAACACAAAGAAACGATTGCTAACGAAACACTTTCAACTCATTTAGTTGAAAATGGAGGTCTCGCTTTTAAGGTCGACGTATCTGGCTTTGCTCTAGGAGTTATTACTGAACAAAGATTTTCTGGGACATGACATTCATTAGCTTTCTTTCCAAAAAGTTGAAGTAGTGCTGAATTTAAATACAGTGATTATGACAGAGAGATTTAGCTGTATATTCGGCAGTCAAAAACTGTTTTCGTATGCTTAGAGGATTAAAGGCAGACTTGATATTATATACAGGCCACAAGCTTTTGACTTTGCCGTCATATAGAATAAATTAGTCAGTTTACCCCTAAGAAATATCTGTTTTCGAAAATGTAGTGTACATATCTGGTTTAGAAAATGCAATAGCTGATGTATTATGAAGATTAGACAAAATCCAAATTATTATATTAAAATTTTCGAAGCATAAAATTTTCGTGAAGAATGTTTGTTAACGGCAACAACATGTCATTAATTTCAATACAAATTCATGTTCAAATCTACGGCTTTCCTTAGAGTCGTTTTTAAACCATTGCATAGTTTATCGCACCCTGGTATCCGTGCTCCAAGAAAATTAACAACTGATCGTGTTATTTGGGTGACTGTAACATTGGTCGAAATGTTGTAAGCTTTCCCAAAAGTCTAAAATAATTGCGTATACGCACTCTCTAACCGAAAAATTCAAACCGCCTTTTCAACATTTTGTCGAAGTTCATATCCATATGCTCGGTAAATTTTATGAAATTAAATCTGAAAAAATGCAGCATTTTTTCTTTCTTAAGAAGGAAGTCATTCAATATTGAGCATTTCATTGTTTCACAGAAGTTGAAAACGTTGATTCGTTTATCGATTAAGAGGTTCGAAAAGGCTTGGGGATCCTTACATTACAAAAGGGTTTAGTTGTGCTTGAGTATGCCTCTGTTGCGTGGTCGCCTTTCTATAGATGTTGTATAGATTCAATTGAATCCGTTAAAAAACACACCTGTTTATCCTTAGGATTTTCGGTTGAAACCCTCTTGTCTTTCTGCCTCCTTACCAAAATCGATTGCTTCTGTTAGCCTTACCACGACTTGAGCAACGTACTTCTTAATTAGATTAATAAATGGTACTATCGGTTAGCCCACATTACCTGGTGAAATATACTTTGCTGTCGCTGATGGATTTTTTAGGAACTTTATCTTCATTGAGCTTGGTTAATGTAAATATAAATATGAGCTATTCACTCCGTTTAGAGTTGTTAGCAGAAACTATCACTTAATCCCAATATCGGACTCCTTAAAGTTTGTCAAAGAAACTATCCTTAATATGCGCGATTTATCTATGTCGTATTTAAACTAACTTGCAATCTTAATATTTCATTGTGATTCGACACTTAATTGGTGTTGATTACTGTATCGTTTGTCAAACTTTTGCATGTTTGCGATCAGTTAGGGATTCACTTGCAATTTGGTTCTGGTTGCGGGTGTGCCTCTGTGGTAGTTGTGTACATGCTTTTTTTTTATTATTTATTTATACGTTAATTATTATTATTATTATTTTTTTCTTTACTTCTCCTTATATACCTGATACTAGTTTTTAATATTACTTAGTATAAGATTTACTGCTAAGAGTTCATTGAATTCGACTGCTAATTTATTTTAGCTGAGTTTAATGTGCAAGTAAATAAATAAATAAATGAACATATTACATTAGTGGCATTTTTGCCGCACTGTACATAAGGTTCACATTGCAAATGTAATTTGCATAAAATTGTTTCTAATTCCTTCTGCTCTAAAATGATAAAAATAATTTTGAGCGAAGGAGCGAAGGAAAGAGAAAATTTATTGAAACGAAGTTAGCGCAAGACGGAGAAAAATTTTACTTAAAAAAACTTATTGAAGGAAAAAATAATAACTTTTTATATTAGATAATTTTTTTTCAAGAACAACTGGACCAAAACAAAAAATTTTGTAATTTGTGAAAGGAAATTAATTCACATTTTTTTTTTTTTTTTTTGCTCTTTAGTTCAATTGCCTAATTAATAATCTTAGTTCGCCAAAGTTTGTAATCAATTCGGAATCATCAGTCTGTCCATATGTCATCATATACTCTCGGTATCATTGACAAAGCCCAAAGGATAAACAAATAATAAAAAAGTCATTGCTTTACTGGCCTTATCGCCAACACGTTACAACGAACGTCATTAGCTACGGCTGTGTTTAGGACTCAATAGCCCGGTTGACGTCTTACAACTAAACGAAAAAGAAATATAATAATAATGTTTGTACTAAAAAAAAAGAATTAAAATATGAATCATGTCAAAGTCGCTATGTCTGTCCTGTCTATTGACTTGTCGTATTGTTTATCTATTATTATTATTCTATTGTTCGTTAATTATGTATTTATGTTAATTTTTCCCTTAAATCAGTATCAGCTATTCTATTAAACATACACAACTTATGATACCTTGTGAAACCATTTAGAACTTAATGACCAGGCATGACTGCATTTGCAGTTTTTTTATTAAAATATATGTCAATTTAAAGAAAAATATATTCACAATAAAAGGGCATTGTTTCCGCCAGATCTCTACGTTGTAAATTTGCAGCATTCTTAATGGGGCATCAAAAAGTATCCTTAACAGCATTTTTATTTCCAGCCACATTGGTAAGCAACTTCTACATAAATACATTGGCGAGGAACTTCTAATAAAATCTTTCCAGAGAGCAATTTAAATAAAACTTATTAGTATACCATACTTCTCATATTCCACAATTTCTTACAACTTTTAGATATTTATTAGATACAAATTTGTTCTACTCCTTCATTTTTTCCTAATTTAATTATTGGAGCTTTGTTTTCATGCCAATAAAACGTATCTTGATTTTCTACACAAAAAATTCTGTACCATGTGAGTGCTTTCTGAGAACTGACCCCTCTCTTCTCATTCTTCTGAGTTTGTCGCGATCTGGCGTTCGACATTTTTAGTCCATTAACCTGTTTTTGTTCGTTAAACTTCTGTCAATTGTTGTTAACCTTTTCGTCAGTCACCAACTGCAAGACGCAGATACATAATCAGCGTCCATATGTTTTGCGAAAGTCACACCAAATTAGAGTTGCTAACTCCCTATAAACTCTTTATCGTTTGTGAC
>NW_024003415.1:0-2016 GCF_014805625.2 Glossina fuscipes | reverse complement strand
GCGGGCAGTGATAAGTTGATCCGGACCCTTTCCGTAATTGCAATATATTGCAAGACTTAAGAATAACTTAGGGTATCTCCAACTTTCAGTGACGGATGCGAAGACTGTAAATCCTCACAAGGAGTATCGACGATATTGATGTTAACTTCCTTCCTATAAAGGTTTGGTTTCAATCTGCAGATGAAAAGGAACTGTAGGCACTTGCCAACTTACAGATGCTTACGTCTGACAGCTCTCCGATTTGGGAATGCAATGTCATTCCTTCCTATCCTTTCCCTTCGTAGATACAAGTGATACCAATTTTTTTGGCTGTTTACTGAACTCCTGCATAAAAGATCTCTCGGTATTTCGGTTTGCAGCGGGTTAACTGATTTTCACAAGCTTACAGTTGCTTTTATAACAAACAAGTGAGGTCATTTTTGAACAAATGCTTGTTTTATTTCGCAACGATCTTCTCTTGCTATAAGATTATTATCTCGTAAGGCTATTGACTTCCAAAAAGCAGACAAATAAATGCAACACACACGAAAATCCTCTTTATTTTTACAAATTTCTTGGAACGAATCCTTGGTAGTAATCATACCTCTAAGCCAACGGCAAAGTATATTACGTTATTTTTGTACATGTACTTACGTAGAATTTTTTATAAACAGTTTTTGGACTTTGTTCGTCTAATTGCGAACTTTAATATGAATTTTTTATTCCAAAAAAAAATTTTAAACTTTAAACAAAACAATTTTGTAGCCAAAACTTGAAAAAAATTTGGAAATTGTCGGTTTTTGGGAGTTAATATCAGAAATAATCAAACAGAATCTTGTTTTGTCATATCTATGATGTTTATTTGTACAAGTTACAAGCAGATGAAAATTTATTATCTACTCGAAATACCTTGAGCTGACGATTATTACCAAAAGTTTGCTTATAGTCCCATGCCTGTGAGACAAATTAAAACCGTAAGTAGCTGACACAATAAAGGACGCGGTTAAATTAGTGAAAAGCGCTGCATTCTACATTTCCTCAGCTAGACTTTGTCATATTTCTTTTATTGTTTTATGACGATAATAGAAATGTGTGCCCTTTTACACATAGACGCAAAAAAATCTTTTATCCTTTCGAAAGAGATTAGCGTCTAGCTATAGACAACGTTTTAACTAAAATATTTTATACCACCTCTGTCTTCTCAATCGATAGAAGCTAAATTATACATTTACCAGGAATTCGATGGGCAACCCTTTTTTGTGAAGTTGTTTCTCAGCCCCACCCTCTGTGTTGTTCAGGCGTATGTAATGAAATAATCTAAAAAGCAGACTCTCCGATGATCTCGTAACTTTCTCAGCAACTTAAACTCTACGTCTGATTATAGTTAAAGACTCTTTACTTATTATTTAAGAACACTTTTATTTTATTTATTTATTGAATGTTGCATATATTGCATAAGTGTATATTATTTTTTTTGTCTTTTTCGGTAATTTTAATAGAAAAATGATATTTGAATAATACCGTTTTTCATATAACGATTTACATACTTTTTTATATTTCAGATAATTTAAACATTGTAAAATACTATCAACCATCCCCTTGTCGGCTTTGAATATAAAATTTGCTAAACCAGATTATAAGATAATCGTTGGTTTTTGCAATAAATAAAGCGGAACTTCATTTGATAATTATGTGTGATAAAATGTGTGTGATTTCCTTCCATATAGTCAAAATGAAGAAGAAGTCAAGGTTCAGAAACTTATACCATCTGGTAAGTTTAAAGGGAAAATTCTTTCAAAATCAATAACGAATTGTGTTTTACATAAGCATGGATAAAGAACACCTTTCAACTGCTCGGAGATAAGGAAAAAAAATCACTTAGAAAGGTTTATTTTCAAACGGTTCATCTACAATTTCGAAAAATTTTTAGGAATTTGTTGAAATTTTCTGCAAAGACTTTGAATTTATATAAGGCATAAATAAATGTCAAGGTGAATGAGTAGGAGCTCTTGCGGGTTTCTTTATTTACGCTTAGTC
>NW_024003414.1:0-7311 GCF_014805625.2 Glossina fuscipes | reverse complement strand
TCTGATTTTAAAATCCCGACACAAAATAGGCATTGGGTTCTCAACTTTCTTTCCTCGAGAACTCTCGTATTAGATTCACATACAGTCGAAGTTTGTGGAGGCTTACCTCAAGGTAGCTGTCTCAGCCCAGTTCTCTTCAATTTATACACAGCCGGTTTACATCAATTACAGGACAATTCTACCCATTTATTTCAATATGCTGACGATTTCCTCATCATCTCTGCTGGAAAATCATTAATGGAAGCAGTCCGTAACCTCGACACTAAAGCCAATCTTTTTCACAAACTTTGTGCAGACTTAAATCTAACTTTCAACCCGGAAAAATCAAAAGTCATTCGCTTTGCTAAGGGTCCCAAAAAAATTTTTTACATTACAATCAATGGTATAAAAATCAGTCCGTCTTCCTCTTTTAAATTTTTGGGCAGAATAATCAACTCAAGTTTAACCACGCATGAGCATTACAAGGATAGCCTCGAAAATTGCAACACAGGCTCAAATGTCATCAAACTTCTGACCAACATTCACACCGGACTCCCACCTAGGAAAGCATTAAACGTTTACAAATCTATTGTTAGATCCAAAATTGAATATCCCTACTCTACATCGTGTAACGCTCCTGCGTATACATTAAAAAAAATACAAACCTTTCAACACTCAATCCTAAGACGTTGTACCGGTTTGTCCCCCTCAACACCAACATCAATTTTACGTTCCATCTCTTATGAACTCCCCGTTGCTAAGAGAATTTATCTTGTAACTGCAAAAGAGCTTCTCAAGGTAAAAATCTTCAAACCTGCCTTCTTTGACGAGGTCGCTTCCAGACACAATCATGTCATCAGTAGTTATTCTAACTGCTTCAAAAAATTGAGTAACATCTTCAATAAAGTTAACTCAATACCCTCCTGGAATAATATTATTCATGATAAATGCGTAGTTGAATTAAACTTACTTAATTCAATCACCAACTCAAAAAAAAATCGATCAGGGTCTTGTCTTCGAATCGCTTGTCTGCAAAAACTTAACCACTTCGTCGAAAATAACTTCAAAATATACGCAACGGATGGATCTATCAATTCGGACATCTCTAGTTTTTCAATTATTGAATACCCGAACTTACTTATAGGAACATTCAAAGTTCTACAAGAACTATCATCCACTTTCATTGAACTTCTGGCCATCAGACAAGCAATCATCCACGCATCTGAAATTAAGCTGAAAAAATTTGTAGTTTTCTCTGACAGCAAATCTGCTCTAATTTTAATCAAGAACAAAGACCCATTCAATAAGTATGTCTTCGATATCTACAACCTTTTAAAAGACCCAAGTATTGAAAAATGCCACATCATCTGGATCCCAGGTCACTGCGGTTTTAGTATCAATGAAAAAGCTGACTTCCATGCTCGTCAAGCTAGGTTCGATGGTACAGTTTTGTCCATATGTAATAATCGGTGGAAGTTGTATTGAACCCCAAAAAAGTTGAATTTTACTGTGTTTTAATAATAAACAATCGCAAAAATTTGTATTGTAACCCAAAAAAGTTGAATTTTATTGTGTTTTAATAATAAATAATCGGTGGAAGTTGTACTGAAACTCAATAAATTTGGAATCAGCTCTGTGTTTATAAGAAGTAATCTTTCTTGCGCGACAATCGTTGCAGAAAGTTTACAGTATACTTATATCCCTTTATTTTACTATTTCTCCTTATCCAAGAGATAATTTTTGTGACTGTCAGCCAATCACAAATAAAATAAAAAAATCATCCCGAAATGATTTGTTGAACTTCTCGTCGTCTTAATTTTAATTTGAGCTCTAAAACTACAGAATCCTAAAGACTAAAACCGTATATATGATAGTACAACTTTTCTATTCCACTGTTTTGACTGTTTTGGCTTATTTTTGCTTCCTCTCTATGCGGAAATTTTGCCATCTTTCGATGGGACCTTAACGAAATGATGTTGCTTCCTTCGATTATGAATTGACTGTTTAAATGTTTGTGTAAATTTGTCATTATTAAAGCTAATTTTTGCTTTATTTCTTGAATTTCGCCATCGCCTTTCCAGCATGGCTTTGTTGTGCTCTTCTTAATCACGTTCTTACTTACATTAAGCAAACTGACAGAAAATGTAATATGACACTTTTGCGTGTGTAGCATATGAAGCGGCGACCATGGCAAGTCAACGAAAAAAAAATATTTTTGTAAGTTTTTGAATTCATAACCATCTTACTATCTTGTTCTATTGTTGTTGTTGTGCTTGCCCTCACAGTTTACATTCACTTCTTGTCTCTTCATTTTGTTGTCGTTGTCTTAAGAAGACATGCCCTTGTTTTTGTTTTCTGTTAACCTCAATTCGAGATTTATAGACAGGTTAATATTAAGGTGGTAAGTACAAAATGTGTAGCCATTTTTCTAAGCTTTTCAAATTCAGAAGAAAAAAAAGGTAAGCAAATTGCAGATATTTATGAAATTCCTTGGAATTCAAATAAATTAATGCCGTTTAGCCTAAAAAAAAAAAATGTATATCCTGTAATCAATTTTTGCGGTTTACATTGTATTCCACATTATAACACGATGACTGCAAACTATTTCACTTCGAAACTTTTAATTGTACTTATGACATTGTAATTGTTCTTATGTTCTGTGCAGAAAAGAAATTTAGAGTATAAGATTAGTGAAAAATATAACAATATATATATATATATGTATTTTATCATATAATCACTTGATTGACATATTTCTAATTTTCATTGTTGTAAATTAAATTATGTATATAAAAATAAATTTCGAGTTATAAATAGTGGTTCGAATTAATATACTTGCTTATGCGTAATTTTTATTGGTGATAATCACCAGTATTTTTGTTTTACCATAATTTTTATTTTAAAGTCATAGCTCTACAGACCCAGAAATAGGACGTGATCTAGATGACATTAAAGGATTACAAGATAAACGGTCTAGCCATCCTAATTTGTCTTTTTATTTCGTTTATTCGGAAGCAACATCTTAGAGTATGTTATGGTCTTAGGATGTTTTCTAATTGGTCTTAGGATGGTTTATAATATGGTCTTAGGATATTTATGGTCTTAGGATGCTTTATATTTTAGAATATTTGTATTTACAACATATTTCAATTTCTTAATGATGTTGTCAAACATTGTTTTGGAACATTGCTTATGGACACTATTTCTCTGTACATTGTATGATGCTAAATCCACAAACCTGTCATAAACACACTAATACCTTTTACAAATCTGTCATAATCACACTTGCATGAATTATGATCAAAATACCTTCCAAAACCTGACAATTTTCAAAGTATACACATAAGATGTATGAGCAGCTATTTGAACAAATTCTAAGTGAGAAAAAATAAAAATACAAATATAGCATTTTATAGGAGTTCGACTTCTACTTTCCAATTTGTAGTAAAATTGTCTGCAAGAATCAACTACAGTAGCGCGGCAAGCTCCATACGGTTATGATGCAAATTACTCATTATATGCTGCGCGTCTTTTAGTTTTAAACAGAAGGACCAAATGCTTTTCGAGATTACGCTACTGATGATTTCCCAGCCGTTTATGCTGTCGAACTACAACAAGAAGATACCGCGTCGCTCCAAGCAAAGGCTCTGATAATAGTTCACGACTAACACTTTAGTCAACGAATGAAGTTTTCGTAATACGATGGAATGTCGACTATCAATATCCAAAGTTGTGTTTTCGTGTCTACCACCAACACAAATTTATTGCTGCGAAATGGCAAAGCAAAACTGCATTTTGATACCATGTCATTACTATAGCTTTAGGGGCCATAGTGCTTCAATTCGACAACAATTTATAATTTGCGGTTAAAATGAAAAATCCCGCGTTGAAGTCATCTGTATAAAAGCTAGAAACATAAAGCAAGCGGCAGCGAAGTTGGTTGTATTGTCCATTGATGATTATACTAAGTGAAAGCCAAGGCCTCTTGAGGGAAAGGACGTTGCAGCGAATTTGCCTCTTCGAACCACCGGCTGTGGTTCTTCATGCGAGTGCAATGTTAACATTGAATTTTGACCTTCGCATTAATTAAGCCATAACGCAGTTGCCCTTTAAATACGCATGTACACGTGTTGTA
Source organism: Glossina fuscipes (assembly GCF_014805625.2). Lineage (NCBI taxonomy): Eukaryota > Metazoa > Arthropoda > Insecta > Diptera > Glossinidae > Glossina > Glossina fuscipes. The sequence continues at coordinate 3,197 of NW_024003414.1, read as the reverse complement.
ATCGTTCACTAACAAGGAAAGCATTAAAAAATATGCAACGCTTCATTTTCATTTTTGTTATAACTGCAAAAAACAAATTATGCAAACAGGTGGTTCAGTTCTAAACAGAAAAATCGTGATTTTTTAGATGCCGCATTCTTTTTTATTAAGATACTTCGGGCACTCGCTCGGCAACTCTGCATGAAATAAGACGCTTTCTTGCAGGAAATTCTTGAAATTTTTTTTTTTTTTTTTTTTTTTTTTTTTTTTTTTTTTTTTTTTTTTTGTTTCTGAAAACTCTTGAAGTAGTGAAAATATATATAGTGAAGTTGCGGCATTTAAACAAAATCAACAAAGGCTTCGACGTCCTTGCGCTTCTCCGCAAATTGCGCAGCACCACCTGCTGTCTTCAACCTCGCCTTAACTCAGATTTATTTTTTTTCGAACACATCAAAGATCTCAAATTGGATGGTTTGATAAATATCAAAACCATCAGCAATGGCAAAGCCAAACTTGGTTTTGCCACTGCGGTTGATGCCAACAACTTTATAATAAACAATGATTTTGGTCCAAAGTCTTGCAAGGCCTACATCCATAGAATTTTCACAGAAAAATTTGGGATCGTAAAAAACATTCCACCTTCAATTAAGGAAGAGGACTTTCTCAACTCAGCTACCTCTGATATTGAAATCATTTCTGTTACAAGAATCCTCAGAAGAGACCCTGCAGACAGAGAAATGTTCATCCCAACAAACAGCCTAAAAATTGGTTTCAAGCGTAAACTAATTCCCAAGAGTATAAAATTCAACTATTGCAATATTCCAGTTGACTACTTCATTCCTTCCGTCAGGCTCTGCTATAATTGCGGCCGATTTGGTCACATCGCCAAATTCTGCAAAAGTAAGGAAAGCAGATGCCTGAACTGTGGCAAGTCACCGGCCTGTCCTACGGACTCATGCTTCTCAATCAAATGTCTAGGTTGCGGGTCGCTGGACCACAACGTAACATTTCGAGAGTGTCCAAAAAGAAAGGAAAATTTAAAAAAAAATTTTAACCATCCAGAACTTTTATCTTTTAGAGAATACAAAGAGAAATTCTCTAACAACCCATACAATTTACTTGAAAACTATGACGTAAACTTCCCAGCCATGAAGGACAGCAATGCTCCTAACAATATCAGAAACCCTACTATCGATACAAATAATATTTTAATTAACAAAAACTTTAATGCAGTTTTAATAAATAAAACAAGTATTCCCAAGTCCTTGCATAGAACGTCCCTCAAGACGCCCTCGACTTACAGTAATAAGTCGCAGGAGCCAAAAAAAACTACCCCACCCCCTGAAAAACATACTTTCATCAATTACCATAAATCCACTGAAATGGAGATAATTCTGGAAAAGATTTTCTCTTCTCAAGAAGACATGCTTAAAACCATCCAAACAGAAATAAGTTCCCTTAAATCAAAATTTGATCTTTTAAAACAAGGTACTTTTGGGTCGGCCCTATCATGTTCTAACATTTCTCATGACGTCCTTCCTACAGTATAACATATAAAGCTTCAGGCGTAATGCCCATTCTCTTGATTTTTTCATAAATTCCAACCGAACTGATTTCGCCATTCTTTCTGTCCGATGAAAAAATTTCCGATCTCAAAATCTCAAATTACAACTCCGCTTATAAATGTAGGAGTGACGGCTATGGAGGTGTTACCATCCTTGCCAGAAAAGGCATATCCTTCAAACAAATCCCATTTAAATCGACTGCTGACATAGTACCATTATCAAAACCTCTTGTCTAAAACCTAATATCGTCATTGCTGCTTGCTATTTCAAGCCCAACATCCCCATTCAATCTTTCCGGGATGACTTTAATCGTCTCTGTGATATGCTCAATAGTTTCCACAATGTCATAATTGCAGGAGATTTCAATGCAAGACACCCTTGCTTTGGTGACTCCGTGCCAAACAATAAAGGCAAAGCCTTGCAAGAAATCATTAAAGCTAGTAACTTCTATTGTCTGAATGATAATTCACCAACCTATTTTCACTCTACGACCAACAATTGTGGTAGCGTGTTGGATCTTACTTTCACTAACGCAACCCATCTCACATTCAAACGGGAGGTTAAAAAAGAAATTTTCCTGGGAAACAGCCACCACCTTCCTATTCTCTTTAATGCCACCTCTATTACCTCGTACAAGATAAATGACTTTATCTCGAGGAAAAAACTCCTAAATAATCTTATTCACGCATGTCTTGAGCCACAGGTCGAATCTATCCAGTGCTCAATTCAACAGGAAATAATTAACGCCAAATCCGACATCCAAATCTCGAATTCCTACTCACCAAAACCTTGGTGGAACGAGCTGCTCACTTCACAATTCCGTAGATTACAGGCTGCTGAACAAAAATTTTCCAAATACCCCAATATTTCTAATTTTGAAGATTTCAAGTTATCACAAAAAGAATGGAAGAAATCGATTAGAAAAGCCAAAAGATGCCACCGAGCCCTCGTTATCGAAGAGCTATCCTCAAATAGCAATACAAAGCCATTCTGGAAATTTTTAAATGGTCATCGCACCACAAAAAAGAAATACAAACACCCCATTTGGGATGATCTCAACAACAAATCCTACCTTGAATGGCTGAAAGCTCAAGTTCCCTCGACATGTGGTCTCCAAACCTCCTTACTTAACTCTCGGATGGAAAACATCTCTCCATTCTCCCTTGATGAACTCATGCACGTCCTTAAGTCGAAAAAGAAGTCCACAGCAGCAGGCCATGACGGAATCAAATATGAAATGATAAAGGTCCTTCCCATGCCAAGCCTTCTAACCCTGCTATCTGCTATAAATGAGCGCTGGATGACCAACTTGTTTCCCACCGTTTGGCGTACAATTAAAATAGTGCCCATTCCTAAACCCGGAAAAGATCTTGAAATATTCACCAACTTCAGACCCATATCCCTCTTGCCTGTTCTTCTAAAAATTACCAACCAAATGATTAAAGAAAGACTAACAAAATTCCTGAATCACTCACACCTTCTCCCGTCAAGGTCCTTTGCTTACCAAAAAAATATCTCCACCGTTATGTGCCTTAATGAAGTCCTTTTCACAATTGCAAATGAAAAAGCAAATGGGAACCAGGTAGTCATGCTTTGCTTAGACATTAATAAAGCTTACGACTGTGTAAACTTAGCGAAACTGGACCAAATTCT
>NW_024003413.1:0-1732 GCF_014805625.2 Glossina fuscipes | reverse complement strand
TCATAATTGTTGTCTTGCCCTGTGCACACGTGCTTCAGAAAGAAAAATTAAAATAAAAAAAAAAAAAAAAAAAAAAAGAAATAATAAAGAAATAAATAAATAAAATAAATAAATAAGTGTCCAAAATATTGGCATGTTATTTCCTGTGCGCGGTTTTGATTAGTATCGCGAATCGCCAAGTGTGCGCGAAAAATTATTTTAAAAATATAAATAAATAAATACATAAAAAGATCTGTTGTATAAATATCTGTGATTGTGATAATTGATTAGTAATCATAGTGGTGTGCCGCGTTGCTGGCGCAGCGACCTTTTTTGCCATACATTGAGATCAGAAAAAAAAAAAAAAAATAAAAATAAAAATAAAAATAAAATTTTATTTTACTTATTTTGTGACATTCTATCATATGGTGAGTGTTTTGTTGTACAATTAGTAAGGACAACCACCTGGTATTGCCATTAATTATTAAAAAATTTTAATAAACTTAGTACACAAACCATTGTGTAAAGTCAACCACCTGGTATTGCCATTAATTATTAAAAAAATTTAATAAACTTAGTACACAAACCATTGTGTAAAGTCAACCACCTGGTATTGCCATTAATTATTTAAAAATTAATAAACTTACTACACAAACCCTTGTGTAATAAACACAGTGTTACCTCGTTTTTATTTTCTTTTGTTTTGTTTAAGTAAATACAACCACCTTTGGTGTTGAACTTAATTCAAACCTTTTTCAAGGTTTTATGCCTTTTTAATAAATAACATAAACACAAACCTATTTCTTGTTTTCTTGTATTCGGTAATTATGGAGGGAACCGACGAGGACACCCAGAGGGCGTTAAAGGTGCGCCTACTATTACAGTCCCAGATTGATAGGAAAAAGAAAAGGGAAAAAGAAAAAGAGGAGGTAAGGGAGGCTGCTAAGAGGCGGAGGAACCTTGGGGAGTCTAATGAGGAGCGTGGAGATTCGTCCACCTCCTCTGTTGCTACGGTTACTGATTTACGTAGTAAGAAGAAAGTTAGGGAAGTTAAAGCCGCCAGTAAGTCTGATTTCGTGGAGAAATTTAAGGCGGTGACTGAGAGCTTATATGACAAGATTTTTAAAGCAGGTGTCACTGGACCAGAGGTACGGTCGCTGTTGTCCGTATCCACTGAATATGAAAAGGTGCTCATGGAGCTAGTTCGGGAAAATGCGCATTTGTCCGGTCGTATTGCTCAATTAGAAAAAGCTGTAAATAGCAGTATCAAGTCCGTTAAGGTTGGTGATGTTGTGCCTACTGCCGGTGGAGGGCCTGCACCTGCTCCGGCCCCTAAGCCGGTGGAAACTTGGTCGCTGGTTGTCCGCAGCGTTAATGATGTGGACACTCCCAAGCAGGTGGCGGATAGGGTGGCGGCTCAGGTCGGTCCTTCCCTTGGTGTAAGAGTGCACGGCATTAAGGCCAGCCAACGGAGCGGTGGAGCGATTATTCGTACCACCTCTGTTGAGGAAAGGGGTAAAATTTTGATGAACACTAAGTTCACTGAGGCAGGTCTTACTGTGTCCGTACCTCAGAAGATTGGTCCTAAATTGATAGTGCGCAACGTGGACAGACAGATTGGACCGAAGGAATTTATGGAGGAGCTTTTTAAGCTTAACCTCGAGGACAAGGGAATATCCCGAGATGATTTTGACAAGTCCGTCCGTTTGGCTTCCCGTCCTTGGGCTGCAGGGGACGGGCAAGTTAATGTCAT
>NW_024003412.1:0-7131 GCF_014805625.2 Glossina fuscipes | reverse complement strand
CATAGCACTGATCATTTGGTATGAGATGCGGTCTAGACCAGGTGTCTTCCCCTTCAAATTGGAGAGACAACTTCCAAGTTCTGAGGTAGATACGCTATTTTCCAGGAACATTGCACATCTATCGATATTATTTGAAAGAGATATTGGAGTCCTTTTATTTTCGATGAAAGCACTGGAGAAGTTGCTGTCAGAGGAGTATTCACATCACACTTTTCCAAAGTAATTAGAAATCTCATCTGCGTCAGTTAAAGTTCCATTGGGAGTGCAGACGGCAGAAATTTCGTTCAGGTTTGAAGTCCCATTAAGTCTGTTGATTTTGTTCCAAACGACTTTCATTGATGTATTTCTGTGAATTCGTCTCGAGAAAAGTTCGAAACTAAGTGCCTTTGATTTCCGTAATTCCTTCCTGAATAGAGCATTGGCCTTTTTGTATAATAACAAGTGATTCTGATCAGGACATCTCTTAAAGCGGTGCCATAGATCAATTTTATTTTTCCTCAAAAACGAAAGCGGGTTGTTCCACCAAGGACCCCTGGCTCGTTTAAAAGAGGTGTTGGATTGAGGAATAGAAAGATGAGCAGCCGTGCGAATCGCTTTAGACATAATAGCAGCATCATGGTTGCAGTTCCCGTTAAATGGCTTTGAATTCAAAAATGACTCCACCTGTTTGGACTAATTGATCCAATCCGCTTTATCTAGGAGGAATTTGGCCTGTTTTGCTGGAGTAGCAGAGGACGTTGAAAGTTTAAGATCGATTATGATTAGAAAGTGATCACTATTATGTAGATCATCAGAAATAGACCAGGAAACCAAAGGAAGAAGTGAGGGAGAGCAACATGTTAAATCAATATGTGAAAAAGTAGGATGAGTTGAGAAGTGCGTTGGTTTTCCATCATTTAAAACGCAAGGGTTGCTTTGAAAAAAGGCCTTTTCTAAAACAGTACCGCGAGTGTTGTTCACTGATGAGCCCCAGATGGTATTCCAGCTGCTGAAATTGCCGCATATAATTAATGGGGGGGAAAGTACGGAGAATAAATTGTAGAGTTCTTGCTGAGAAAACGATTGCGAAGGTGGAATATAGAGCGAAAGCACTGTAAATTTTATATTTAACATTATTTGTATCGCTACGGCTTGTATATTTGAGCTTAAATTTATGCGTTTTTGAGGTATACTTGATTTTATAAAAATACCTACTCCTTGTTTGGAATATGAGATTTGATCAGCATTCGTGAAGTATCCAGTATATGATTTGGGTGGAATAGGATTAAAAGAGCTTCTACAATGGGTTTCTTGAAGCGATAAAAAGGTTGGATTAAAATCACTTATGAGTGTACGGAGTTCATCAAAATTATTAATAAGTCCCTTAATGTTCCATTGTAGAATTTTAAAAACTTTATTTAATTGTAATGACATGTAAGCAGAGTGGAGGGAGGGTTAAGTTGACATGTCAGCGTCTCCGTCGAGAAGGTCGCTATAGGAATTTTTCGTGAATGATTTATTCTTACCAGCAGAATAATCTGTATTTAGGTGACTTAGTACATTTGAATCGCAACGGGTTGGCGCACGTGAATAATTTGAAATTGAAGATTGATTGAGGGATGAAAGAATGGATTCATTAACACTTGTGATTTGTTGAGTAAAGTTGAGAGCTGGAGATTCTGGAGAATTTGGTATATTAGATTTTAGCAAATGTGTTGTTGTTTTAATTTTTTTTAATATTTGCAGTTGCTTTGGTTTTCGAAGATTGATTAATGGATGAAATAATGGATTCATTACCACTTGTGATATGTTGAGTAAAGTTGAGAGCTGGAGATTCTGGAGAATTTGGTATATTAGATTTTAGCATATGTGTTGTTGTTTTGATATTTTCAATATTTGCAGTTGCTTTGGTTTTTTCAATATTATCTTTGGCAAGTGATGTAACTGGTTTCGCAATATAATTTTTGGTTAATGGTGGAACAGGTTTTTCATTGGAAGCAATTGCAGTTAAAGTCTTACTAGGCTCGATTTACGAGGCAACAGCAACATAGGTATTACTTTTGCCAATTCCATGGGCTACAGATGGATTTCTTTCCCGGTATGTGCGTCGCGCTTCGCCCATGCTACAGTAATTTTCTGTTTTGATTTTTAATATTTCACGCATCTGTACAAAACGTGGGCATTGTTTGTCTAACGCTGGGTGTTGATCATTGCAATTTATGCAGAAACTACGGGTACAGCTTTCAGTATGTGGAGGATGACCACAGTTAGCACAAGATGCAGCACTAGTGCATCTTTTTGCCGTATGACCCAGGCGTTGGAAATTTTTACACCTCATAGGATTTGGGATGTATAGTTCTACTTTACATTTATACCACGCCACATCAACTGTTCGCGGTAATCGATAGCGATCAAAAGTTAAAATAATCCTTCCTGTAGGAGAGCATGTTTTTCCGTCATCATTCAGTTTGGTGAATTTATATACTTCAGTCACTCCTTGATTGCCCATTTGGCGGACAATTTCATCTTCCGGCACATGCTTTAAGCAAGGGGCATAAATTACGCCTCGAACCGAGTTAAGTTTCTCATGTAGTTTAGCTGAAGTAGCACATAGATTAGCTAAAGATTTGGCCTTTATGAGCTTTTCGGTTGCGTGCGGGTTCCCAGCGAGGGCCAATAAATTCCCATCGCGTAGAATCGAGATGGAGTCGATGTATGTTGTAATGCTATCTAGAGCTTTTTTTATAGCAAAAGGGCTAATTTGGGAAATTGTTATTCTAGCATCGGTTGAAGAAATAACAATATATTTTTTATCAATAGGGGTTATATCGCTAATTGGCAGCACCGGAAAATCGGAATTTTTACTTTCTTTTCGTTGGGGGGATATATCACTTAATAGATGAAATCTATTCGAGTTTTTATCTGGCGGCCCCGGGGCCATTATGCCTTATTGTTGTCTATTGTTTATTATTTGTATAATAACCACGCACTAGAAAAGGTTTGGGAAACTACTGAATAAAATGTCAGATGTTTTTAATTTTTTTTTTTTTTTTTTAATTTATTTAAAGGAAAACACGTACGGTATCCGCGATGAACACTTTTCGCAATAAACACACAAAAAGTTCAATAAATTTTAATAAGTTTGAAAACTTTTAAAGATGTATAACGCAATAAAGAAATTAAATTGCAAAAACTTTTTCACAAAGAGAAAAATATGACCACAGCGCTTGAACAGAGTTGCCGTTCTAAGTTTTTAGTATAAGTTTATCGCTTATAACTAAAATGTATCATCATTCATGTATGGAAACCGTGGGTAGGAGACAAATTTAAATATATTACAGTATGTAGCCGTTAATCCTTACATAGCAAAAACAATTCAATGCCTTAGCAAGTACTACTTCAGAAATAAGTGTAGGCAACAAAACATATAGATCATTATATGGCTATACCAAAAATAAAAAAAACTCAATGAACTTTAGCTTTATTCATTTTAATAGAACTTCAGCTACCTTTTTTTTTTAATTTAATTACCGCTACCACCAAAATTACATAGATTAGTAGAAAGTGTTGCGCGTATATGCCTATGCGTGTAACGAAAGTAAATATATTGGAATGTCAGGTAAGCCAAAAGAAATGGTATAATCAATCTTTAGCATGTTGACGTAACTGCAAATTAACAAGTAAATGTTTTGGTGTATGAGTTCTTGTAGGACAAAAATAAATATAAAATACAAGATCCTTATGCATATGCAAGTTTTATATTATGTATGCTATTTATAGCTGAAATATATACGGGAACTACGGGTCGGTAACAAAATAAATGTATTACAATATGTAACGGTTAATCCCTAAGTACCAAGAACAGTTCAATAGACTTGCCCTATTATATTGACGAAGTTGTTAATAAACAAGTAAACGTTTAGGTATATGATTTCGCTTATAACAACAATAAATGTGAAATAGAAGATCGTTAGGTTTATGTCTATGCATGTATTGCGATATTGCTGCTCATAGTTCTCATACGATGTATTTTATAAATATATAGATTACAATATGTTTCTACTAAAGAGGAACTGCATCGTTAGTGTAGAGTAAAATGTGAATACAAAATATTTTACACATATTTATTACACATTTACGCTAAGGAGATGGTCGACAGAGAGTACCTACACTTTCACATGTAACTTAACGAACGATTCGGATAAACAGACCACCTGCTTTAGAGTTTACTTGGTTACGGGTGAGGGATATTTCGTACTATGGGCGGACAATTATGCAGACGGAATTGTTATTAATAAGGAAGCAAAACGCTTTCTTGCACATGTAGGAACAGCGTCGTGAAACACTACAGAAGATTTGGTAGGAGAGCGATTGCTTGCTTATGCTTAATGCTTTTCAAATATAGAAACTTGTTCCTTTTTTTTACCTGTTGTTATAACCCCTTTTATATTTCGACGCCGGGGTTACTAGAAACTCACATTGAAGTTTCTAGGGTCCTGCGCGTAACTGGCCCTACCCAATAAGCGATAACGGTTGAAGATGTAAAGATCTTCTCACTTATACCTTCTAATATCGTAAATACTAAATATACTACGATATATACATAACAGTACGTATACTATTGCGCCAAAACAGTAAGAACTATTTAAATTTGTCTTTTTTAAATCTATCCATTACTCCAAATCTATTTCGCGACCTAGAACTAAAAGCGGTGAACGATGTTAATTGAATTTTCAGCGAAATAATCTCGAAGAACCAATGCAGCGTGAGGTGCCGCACTATTGTGATGAAAAAACCAAGAGTTGTCTGTCAAGAGTTCCGCTCTCCTTTTCCGACTAGCTTCATGCAAACGTATTACACTCAAATAATATAACAGCTTGACTCGGCGGATGTAATTCATAGCACACAACCGTACGATAATTAAAGAAGAGTGTAAATCTTTTGGACCTCGGCGCAGTTTTTTTGATCTTGGCCAATTTTTCGCGCTCAGTTGATCGGTTGTTTCCCAAGTTTCGTCTTCCGTAATAATGCGTTCTCTGACCGCTTTATAGCCAAAATTCATCTCTTCGCAGATTTTAAAGCACGCTTTCATTTATTTATTAATTAACTAATTTATTTATTTTAATTCTATTTATGCATGAAACTCAACTAAACAAATAATAGTCGAGTTCAATTGGCACTTAAAGCAAAACCTATATTAATTAATAATAATACTTAGTATAAGTACAATAAAACAAATAAGAAGGAAAAAAAAGAAAAAAGAAGAAAAACATTTACACGACCAGCATAGAGCGACACTTACACCGGTATAGGACTAAATTGCAAATGAACCCCTAAGCCATCGCAAACATGCATACGCCTGGCAACCGATAATAGTTAACAACAATTCATTTTCGAATTGTACCGACTTTTTAAGAATAAAAGCTAGTTTAAGTACGACACGGGTAAATTGCGCGTATTAAGCAATGTTCCTTTAATGGACCTTAAAGAGTCCGATAACGAGAATAAGTGGTAGACGTCATTTAGGTTCTTGCAAACTACTCTGAGCGGATCAAAGAACTCATAATTATATTTACACTGACTAAGCTTAAGCAAAGTAAAGTGCCTAGAGAAGCGGTTAGGGACATTAAAGCTTATTTCATTAAGTAATAAAGGCGAGTATAAAGCACCATTTATTACTTTGACTACAAAGGAAACGCCAAGAACAAACCTACGTTTCTCAAGAGACGGTAAGGACAGTAGGAGCAACCTATTTTCATAAGAGAAGGAAGAGAGGCAACCGGATGCCAACCCAAATTTCTAAGGGCAAACAGCAAGAATTGCTTTTGAACAGATTCAATTGAATCTACATAGCACCTATATGAAGGAGACCACACAAAAAAGGCATACTCGAGCATGGGTCTAACTAAACACGTGTACAGCCTTTTCGTAATGTAGGGATCATCAAGCTCTTTGGACCACCTTTTTATAAAACCAAGCGCGGACCTAGCATTGCTTATCGAGAGCTCAATATGCAAGTTGAAACGTAATCAATGGTCAAATAGAACGTCTAAATCTGTGATCGAATCGACGTCCTCCAACGTATGCGAATCTATGAAATACTGAGTAATGAATGACTTTCTTCTTGAGAAAGAAAGCTTCTTACATTTGCTCAGATTTAGTTTCAGAAGATTCACAGAGCACCATGCAACAAAATTATCCAAGTCACCTTGAAGCTGATGTGGTTGCGATTCAACAGCGAAGGAGGAAAACAGTTTCACATCAACCGCTTACATTAAGATCTGGCTGGAATTAACCACAGATGGAAGATCGTTAACGTATAAATTAAATAAAATGGGACCTAAGTGACTTCCTTGAGGTACGCCAGATATAACGGGAAATTCATCCGAGATGATAGAGTTGAACAAAGCCCTAAAGGATGTGTTGTGCAGATAAGAGCTTATCCATTTCACTAATTAGAAAGGGAAGCCAGAGGCTTGGAGTTTGAAGATAAGTAAGTTATGGTTAACCATATAAAACACTTTGCTTAAATCAGTGTATATCACATCTGTGCGAGAGCCACTAGAAAAAGCCTTGAAAACATGACAGGTAAACTCTAACAAGTTGGTGACTGTAGATCCTTTCGACTTTCCGAAAGCCGTGCTGGTGTGGAAAAATTTACGAATTAATGGCAAAGGCCAAATGCTGAGTCACAATACGCTCGAACAATTTGGTCAAGACAGTCAACTTGGCTATGCCTCTGTAGTTCTCAACAAATTGTCTACTTCCACTTTTGTGGATAGGAATAAGGAAACTGCTCTTCCAACGCGAATCGAAAACACCTAAATTCAAGGACAGGTTAGAAATCTTTGAGATCACACCACATAACTCGACAGCGCAAGATTTAAGTACACATGATGGAATTCCAGGCGCACAACTATATTTTAGACAACTCAACCAATTAAAAACGTCATCTTCCGAAATGACCAAATTAGGAATTGAACCAGAGTTAGTTATAGGATATGGGTGGTTTGCTGATAAATCGAAACTAGCAATCGAAAAGTTTCGTCAGAAATACTCAGTAAACAGAATTGGGATTTCAAAATCAGCGGAGGAATCAGAGCCATTAACAGAAACATGAGAGGGATATGTGAAAATTTTTCTTTTAGAGTT
>NW_024003411.1:0-1364 GCF_014805625.2 Glossina fuscipes | reverse complement strand
ATATTAGGATATTGTACAGTCTTCTAGGGAACGCTTATATAACATAAAGTACAATATTTGTGTGGATGTACGTGTTTGCGTATAATACCCAGGACAAAAGTAGGCCCAAAATCAAGTCGAAAAATGATGCTGATTTAAGCTCATCTATCTGACGATTTGTTTTTTATGCTCAACCTAACGATCCCAATTTTAGACATGTTTTGCTGTGCTGCACATGGGATGGCATATAACGCCTTATTTTGAAAAATTTAACATTGATATTATTATTACTAGTATATAAATCATAATGTAATAGTGGCTGCACATAACAAAATGCAAAATTTGCAAGGCTCCTGAACTCTTATTTATTTATTTGTTTATTTTTTATATAACCTACCTACTATGAAAAGTAATTCTATGTATGACAAAAAGAACTATCTACAATTTACAGGTGATCTCTTCTCCAAAATTACGTCTACAATGAAAGATATACCATCACATAAAAATAATGCACGACTTTTGGTATTTTTTAATGAAAGTACATAAAAATTTAACCAGCCTTTGACCGACAACAACGTGTTTATTTGCTTTTTTGTTCAAGCTTCTATTTTTTCGGTCTTACTTTTAATAATGTATTGAAGTACATGTATTCACAAATGCGAGTTACAAAAGAATGAGTGACATTAAAATGAGATTTCCGTTATAGATATCACAAACGCGTTAACCGTAGACTGTACTCCATAACCACATTCAACATTCGACCATTCCCCGAAGCTACCTGATGGCACTTGCTGGCTTTTTCCTTTTTTTGGTTCTTCTCTTCTCATACTAACGTAAACATTATAAATACATGAACTCCTAATGAGTGCGTCGTTCATTTTGAGAAGAAATCTGCATCTCTCAACGTCTTTAATCCCATCAACCAATAGAGCAACGTTCCAGATACGAACATACTTTTTTATTTATTCCATTTATGAATTTGTTGGAACGGACAGCTGCAAAGCCCCGATCTTTATCGCAAATATAGATAACTCCTTTCTGTACTTCTCAAATGTCGTGCGTGGGGTCACGAAGAATGTAATAATATGCCTTGCGCTTCGTTTATATATCAAGTTATCAATGTGGAAAGGGGGGTTCAGATATCACATTCGCTTCGCCAGTCGCTTCGGACTCCTCCTTACTTAAACAATCTTGCCACGAATTTCCATGAGTGTTTAATTATTATTGCCATGGATGCGTAAGCTTATAATGGAATGAATCCGAGTGGCCTTTTCTCTCTACGACAGAAACACTTTCAAAACAATATAGAAAGTAAGAATAGGATTATTTATCAAGTTAAAGAAGTTATCTACGACCCACTGGATTGAGGATTTAGAAGACTACAG
>NW_024003410.1:0-1031 GCF_014805625.2 Glossina fuscipes | reverse complement strand
AAAGAATTATCATTTTTTTGAAAATAGGGTAAAATCGAATTATCATTAGCTTGCTTCGCATGGCTTCCGTAGTAACTTACATATGAAATTTGTATCCAAGCAGTAGGTATTCAAAAAGTTTTCCTAAATCAGGGTAATCCAAACTGACGCACAACTAACTGCTAACCAGTCATCCTCAGACAATAAAGAAAAAAATATATATGTATCTACATATATATAGAGACGAAGGAACAGACAAAGAAACAAATACATAATAAGTTTTTTTTATACGCGTTCTTTAACAAACATACGATGTCTATAGAAAACATGCATTTGAAAAAAGCCAAAGTCTAAAACACACACGCACACACGTCGCAAAATAATACAGCTTCCGTTTTGAGTCGTGAACAGAAATGGCGTAACAAAATGAACAACGCAAAAAAAAGGAAAAGAAATACAAAAAATAACAAGAACGAAACCAACAGAAACAACAATAGCAGAAAATGGTAACAAAACAGTTGTTAACAAAAAAAAGTAAAAATATATAAATAAAAAAAATTCTCATCATAATTCTAGCACCTTTATAATGTAATTTAATTGTTTATATAACACCAGATATTTTTCGCTTTGTTTTTAAGCACGGCTCAAAGGAAATAATACGCTTTTTTAATTTTTATTTATATTTTTCAGATTTTTACTATAACATTGTATGTAATTTATTACAAATGCACGCTATATGGATTTTATTTTTCTGTAATTATTTTTGTTTTTGTAATTTAACGGAAAACAAGTCGACGCGCTTTAATGTTTGCTTATAATAAGAGTAATTTAAAAATGGACGAAAGGGGAACATCCAACGTTCCAATACAAAAGCACCAAAGCGATAATTGAATCATGGAATTCCCTTTTTTTGCAGCGCTGGGCAAGAGCGCAGAAATTTCATTTAAAAAAAAATGTCAGCCAAGCAAGAGCGAAGTAAGTAAATTTTTCTTTTTTTTTAAAAAAATACTTATATATTTTCTTTTCAGATTTACGAACGGCTTTGCGGCGGG
>NW_024003409.1:0-1992 GCF_014805625.2 Glossina fuscipes | reverse complement strand
CAATCGTTTTCTCAGCAAGAACTCTACAGTTTATTCTCCGTACTTTCGCTCTATATTCCACCCTCGCAATCGTTTTCTCAGCAAGAACTCTACAGTTTATTCTCCGCATGGTATTCCGCAAGGATCTCCTCTCTTTGTCACGCTTTTCCAGATCGATTTCAACGAAATTAGCGAAATCCTTTGCCGTGTACCAAGAGTGGAACATTGTCTCTACGGGGACGATGTATACATTTTTACAAAAGAAAAAGACAACACGAAAGCAATCAACATCCTCGAATCTATTGCATGTGAAATCTCCACATGGGCAAACTCGTAAGGAGCTATAATCTCTATACAAAAATCAAAAAAAATGCACATTTGTCGAAAACAAATGTGCGATGCAGGAAACCTACTGATGCATATTAACGGCTTACCAGTACTAAATGTGCAGACGCTCCATGTTCTCGGGCTCACGTTTTCAAACAATTATCGTTGGAAAGCACACTGCCTTCGTTCTCCCTTTTAACAAGGGTAAATTTCATACAGTACGTTGCTTGGAGAAGCCATGCGCATATTAACACTATCGCTTATCTTACCAAAATGCTTGTGTTAAGCAAGATTGACTATGCTTTGATAATTTATGGCAATAGCTGCAAATCTAATATCAACATCCTTAAACCGGTCTATCACCAAGCCGTTAGAGCAAGTTGTTATACTTTTCGGACGACGCCCATAAATAATATTGTAATTGAAACTGGTCTCCCAACCTTAGAAAATAGACTGTATGAGTTAAAAGCTAAAATAGTCCCTAAGCTTCTTAATTCAAACAAATCCATTCTCGGTGATGACGTAAGAAAGATTATTATTGCGAAGAAAATTCCTAAATCACCATCTGCAATTGACCATTGTTTGTGCATCGCAAAGGAATTGAACATTCCCTTAAAAATTTCCCACTCTTTTGGTGTTAAACCTCCCTGGATTTTGAAAGACTGCTCTTTTGACATCTCACTGCCTATGCACAAGAAAGAAGAAACTCCAAATTACGTCTTCAGGAATCTAATAGCTGAGAAAACCCAAGTATTGGACAGTACTGGTTGGAATCTTTTGTACACAGACGGCTCAAAATCTCCTGGTCTGCCTCCTGCTTGTGCGGTGGTAGATGCTACAGGACGGGTTCTTCTCAACCACATATTTCACGAAAGCACTTCAACTTTCACAACCGAAGCCAGAGCTATCCTTCACGCTGCCAACCTTGCCCATAAAAACAAACTCAAAACCGTCATTGTTACTAACAGTTTGTCTGTATTACTAGCTACCCGGAACCCTTCGACTTCGAGATGGAGCACCATCAACAAATTAAGGAATATAATTACTACACCCGACGGAAAAATTAAAATGTTATGGGTACCAAGTCACATCGGTTTACTGGGAAATGAACAGGCTGATCGAGCGGCAAAGTATGCTGCTTCTGCTCCTCTAATTCATTATCCATGTCATGGAAAAGTTGGATCTTCAAAGATACATTGGAAGAAAAGTTAAAGAGAAAATTGGAGAAGGAAATTTACAATACCATCATCAACACTACTCTTGTATTAATCCTCAATTAACTCCACCTCTATATCCAACAAATGTTGAGAAAACCAAGATCCAAACATTTTCGAGAATTCGCCTTGGTCATACAATTGCAACTCACCAATGGATCCTGAAGAAGTCTTCTCCCCCAATCTGCTGTTGTGGACAAACTCTTACTATAAAGCACATTCTCTGCGACTGCCTCAACTTTTCCTTGGCTAGAAGTATTGCATTTGGAACGATCAACCCTTTGAACATTCTACAATCAACTTCAGAACAGAGTATCAATTCAATATTTTACTTTATTAATACTACTAAGCTTATTATCTAATATCCATTTATTTAAATTAGAGCCGATAGCCTGTGTTGCTAGTGCTCAATGTCTCTTTTTTTAGTCTAAGAATTCAATTCATTAGTCTAAAATTAAAATAATAATAATAA
>NW_024003408.1:0-19220 GCF_014805625.2 Glossina fuscipes | reverse complement strand
TTGAGTTTAAGTAAAAATCTAGAAAAGATAGGTTACGTCGGACACTTTGAATATTATATTGTAAAAAGGTTGTCATGTTGAAACTTGAGAAAGAACCCCAGCGGATTTCCTCGCAGTACTGTATGCTCGAACGGGCCAAGAAATAGCACAGACAGACATTTTTTCTTCAAATTCTTTAATAAGATTGTGAGGGATCATCGGACGGATACTTTCTTGAATCGTGAGAATTAATCTTTCAAGTTCTGAAGACCGCAAATAGTTGTTTGAAATTTTCGGTCCAAGAAGGCTTGTTCCAGACGACTTGGGGGGTGTATTGGGAGAAGGCTTGGTGGGTGATTTGATAAGAGATTTGGAGGGAACCAATTTTCTTCTGACGACAGCATTGTATTTATTTTTGGTTAAGATTTTATTGGCATATTGATTATCATCCTTGGTCGACATTGCAGACGTGTTCCCCAGTGGAGGGAAATTGCCGTCATAAGTGTTGTCATCGAGACATTCGAAATAATTTTCGGAAAAATTCTCTTTGACCTCTTTATACGGAAGATTTTTAATCGCCATTATCCTGTTGATGTTTAATTCAATTTCCCTATTAGGGCAACACTTATTGAGAGCGTTGTGCTCACCTGAGCCACAGGACAAGCACTTCATCGCCTCACAATTTACATACTTCGGAGACTTTCCACAGGTAAGGCACCTGCTCTCTTTAGCTTTGCAGAATTTAGATACGTGACCGTATCTGCCACACTTAAAGCACTGCTTTAAAGTGGGTACAAAGTATTCAACCGGCAGATTACGATAATTAAATTTTATTGCCTTAGGGAGGGCCCTCCCTTTGAAGCCAACTTTGATGCTGGTTGTGGGAATCCACTCGTCTTTGTTGTTGGGATTTCTTCTTTGGAAACGGACAGCGGACTTAATCGGGATATCGGATACGGCGTTTTTAATTATATCATTGACACTATATGTGCATGGGATGTTTCGAATAACTCCAAATCTCTCAGTGAACGACCTCGGTATGTACGCTTTTAAATTCTTTTTATTAAATTCATTATTCATAACAAAATTGTTGGCATTGGCAGCGGAGCTGAAAAGCAGTTTAGCTCTATCCCTGCTGACAACTTTTAATTCTTTCAAGTCGTACATATCAAAATCCTTCAAGTAATCATAGAAAAAGGGATTGGAGTTAATATTGATGCGATTTCCTTCTGCGTCCGCACACGTTTCGACAAAAACGACAAAATTGCAGTTGGAAAGGCAATCGTACAAATTAATCTCGAGATTTGGGGCGGCTGTGGCACCCAAATCAGAGGGCTTGTCAGTAGCCTGTTTACTAGGCGGAATTAAAACGTTTGCGTTAGCTTCTCCGTTATCAGATAAAAGAGTATTATTCTCACCCATTTTCGATCTCTTGGTGTGCCCAGTGGCGTTCATGTAAAAATTTTCAAAACAGTCTCTATTAGTAGTTATAAGATCAGATCTCCATAGGGAGACGTGCTGATGTTGTTTTGGTTGTTGTCACAGGGAACACAAAAGAAAAAATCACAAAGAAAAATAAAAAATAATAATTGAATATATGTATTGCTTCTTAATTTTTTTCTCACGAGAGATTCCTCCTCCTTCCCTCCTTTTCCTTCCTAAAATTGTTTTCTTTGATTATTTTATTACTTTATTAAACCTCTTTTCTTTTTTCAAATATTTAAAATCTTTTTTTTTTTCTTTTTTTTTTTTCACTAACACCGGTAAACACAAAAATTATCCAGCTGCCGTTTGCGGAGATGATGTGTTGTGTCAAGTGTGAATGAAATGCGAATGCAAGCTTAACTCTTATACACAATTCGTGCGTGAAAGAAATTTTTCCATTTTCATGGTCTGTATTTTTTTATTTTTTATTTTTATTTTTTTTTTTGTTTGTTTAGAGATGGATTGGACCAGTTAAGTTAATGTTAGATCCATAATCCAGAAACGAAGTTGAGAGCGATTGATGAAAAAATTTAAGCGTAGGTAGACTGATGTGGCAGAGTGTTCGCAATGAGAGGCTCTGTTCCGCTGTCAATCCATAAATCACCGTACTTGGTACTGTACTGTCAATATCCGGCTAATAATGCCGATAAAAGAGAAAGTGTAGGCGATTCGTGATTGTAATAGAAATACTAAATGTAAAATTAGAATGAAAACTCAGCTGATTTGATAAAGGCAGTCAGTTGCTTCAAATGCCTAAATTTACCAGCACAAACAATTTCATATAATTTGTTATACAGGTTAAATATACTGAAAGATTGTCTAAGGATGTCAAACCTCCTGCACTCAAAAATAAGGTGGTCGGCAGACTCAGTAATATTGCAATCTTCATAGATGTCAGAGGAGGACACTTTGATCATTTTAGACAAGCGATTCGAAGACAAGACCCTGATCGATTTTTTTTTGAGTTGGTGATCGAATTAAGTAAGTTTAATTCAACTACGCATTTATCATGAATAATATTATTCCAGAAGGGTATTGAGTTAACCTTATTGAAGATGTTACTGAATTTTTTGAAGCAGTTAGAGTAACTACTGATGACGTGATTGTGTCTGGAAGCAACCTCGTCAAAGAAGGCAGGTTTGAAGATTTGTACCTTGAGAAGTTCTTTTGCAGTTACAAGATAAATTCTCTTAGCAACGGGGAGTTCATACGAGATGGAACGTAAAATTGATGTTGGTGTTGAGGGGGACAAACCGGTACAACGTCTTAGGATTGAGTGTTTAAAGGTTTGTATTTTTTTTAATGTATACGCAGGAACGTTAAACGATGTAGAGTAGGGATATTCAATTTTGGATCTAACAATAGATTTGTAAACGTTTAATGCTTTCCTAGGTGGGAGTCCGGTGTGAATGTTGGTCAGAAGTTTGATGACATTTGAGCCTGTGTTGCAATTTTCGAGGCTATCCTTGTAATGCTCATGCGTGGTTAGACTTGAGTTGATTATTCTGCCCAACAATTTAAAAGAGGAAGACGGACTGATTTTTATACCATTGATTGTAATGTAAAAAATTTTTTTGGGACCCTCAGCACAGCGAATGACTTTTGATTTTTCCGGGTTGAAAGTTAGATTTAAGTCTGCACAAAGTTTGTGAAAAAGATTGGCTTTAGTGTCGAGGTTACGGACTGCTTCCATTAATGATTTTCCAGCAGAGATGATGAGGAAATCGTCAGCATATTGAAATAAATGGGTAGAATTGTCCTGTAATTGATGTAAACCGGCTGTGTATGAATTGAAGAGAATTGGGCTGAGACAGCTACCTTGAGGTAAGCCTCCACATACTTCGACTGTATGTGAATCTAATACGAGAGATCTCGAGGAAAGAAAGTTGAGAACCCAATGCCTATTTTGTGTCGGGATTTTAAAATCAGATAGAATTTGGTCCAGTTTCGCTAAGTTTACACAGTCGTAAGCTTTATTAGTGTCTAAGCAAAGCATGACTACCTGATTTCCATTTGCTTTTTCATTTGCAATTGTGAAAAGGACTTCATTAAGGCACATACCGGTGGAGATGAATATTTTTTTACAATTGAGAATAATTGAAAAAATCAGTCTGCATTTGTAAACAACTGCCTGTTGCATTGAAAAAACGATTATGAATTTGGTCATATATGAGAGTAATTCAAAAATAATTTGGTCATATCTGAGAGTAAGCGTCTGTATTTGTTTACAATTGAAAATAATTCAAAAAGTCAGCTGTTTAATTGGCTGTTGTTACTCTTGTTGGAATAAGAATTTTTGTGTGCAAGTTTTCGACCTTTTTGCCTTTTTCTTTTTGTTTCCTAACTTCAAGGATAGTGTTAAAAAGCCTCAAAAGAAGATGCTTATCATTTGCTGAGAGAAACTAAATTCATGGAGGGCAAAAAGGAGAAGAAGTTTTATTGGGAGAAGATACAAGAGACCTTAAGCAAAATTGGCCCCAAAAAGACTATTATACAATGGAAAAAGGTAGGTTATTGTTTTATAAGCTTAAAGTTCATATGGTCTTATTTAAAAATGATTCGCGCTATACCATGTGATGTTTGTGAAGCTTGCAATGTTGTTGAGTCTGCTGAGCATCTAATCTTCAGATGTCACAGGCTTGAAGGCATTAGAGATTCCTTTGGCTTCTTCAAGTTATATGGCTATCTCCTCGATCTCTTTGCAGCAAAAAATGTACGTCATCTCGGGGAACTAACTTGCTTTATTAGAAAAGCTAATTTATCCTTTTAGAATTTTTTTTTTTTTCCTCTTCTTTCCTTTTTTTTTTCTTTCGCTTTTGCGTTTAATAATCTTCTATTACCATAGCATTGCTTTTCGTTTTCAGCCAAAGTTTGCAACACTGTTTAACTTTCAAGAACTCAACAAGCACAATTACACACACACACACACACACACAATTACATTTAACATGCTCACTCCAGTTATTACGGCCGCTCTTATTTTTTTGTTACGTTTCATACATAATCGTGACTAAAAATTACAACATTTTATTGTCTGGACATATAAAACACAAATCTATTGGCTTAGTCCATCTCTGTTCAGCATACCAAAAAAAAAAAAAGAGTTAAGCTTGACTTGATAAAAGTTCTTTAGAAGCACAGAGCAATGAATATTTTTCTTATTTCTTTCTTTAATAAAGATACCGGGTTTTGGTTTTTAGTTATTTAGTTTTCTTTAAAATAATTTTTCTTTTTCTACCTTTCTTTTAACATAGAAAGAAATTTATTTCACAAGTGATTTTGAAAAATAAAAAAAAGGTATTAGAAAATAATAAGTGAAGCATCTTCTGTGTGTGAACCGCGTTAATTGATGGTTTTGTTTTTTATGATGTGGGCGGATAGTGGGGTCAGTTCTATTGTGTTTATTTTTAGGATGAACAATATGTTATGTTTCTATTTTGATTAAAGCACGTAGAGCGGTACCCAATGTTCACGGTAAGCATGAAAAATAAATGGCTGTTAAGGGTTAAGAGAAATATTAGTATTTTCACCATTATGTTGATTAGTGGAAATACCTAGGTTTGTTAAACCACCTGAAGATCAAATTGTTCATGATTATAACCCGACTTTGACCAAACACATGGTATACCTCGGCGAAAACTGGAATGGTCCAAGGACGGTCAACCTCTTAAGGTGATAGCTAAGGACAAAGCTTCAGGCGGAGGTGAAGTTGAATTATATTTTTCTTGCGCAAAAACCAATAAAGAAAGCGAACTTACTAAAAGCTTAAAGGACAGGAGAAAAATGATTGCAAATCTATTATAAGGCAATTGCAATTTCAGAAAATCGGGGTTATTTTGATTTAAAATCAATAAAATATAAATATTCGTCAGCTATTCTTTTTTTAAAATTGAAATATACTTCCCTTTCGATCGTATAATTTTCTTTTCTATCGGGCAATTCGCGACACATAAAGGGACAATAAAGTTAAAGTGACAATTGAAGTAAGAAATGGCTAATTTGTGGTAATCTCCAAAGTTGAGAACGCGTCATAGGATTATAAAAAAAAACCTGGAAAACAGAAACGTAAAATATAATAAAAGAGGTACATTTCTCGCAGGCATTCTAATTTGAGATCGGAAGACATTTTCCGCGGTCGTTGCTTTAAACAGAAAAAAAAACATTGCGGTTACCGCTGCTATTACCTAAATTAATCTCTACGAGCTGGAAAGTTTTGAACGGTATTTGTAAAAAGGGTTTGATATTTTCTCGTACTCAATTCACGTTCAAAAATAACGAATGAAATGAAAACACAACGGATTTATTTACCTTCAAGTAAAGAGCGTCTCAACGGAAAAAAGGGGACTCGTTTTTATTTTTCTTCTCGAATACAAGCAAAAACATGCACGTAGGTAGAGCAGATGTTTCTATAACAGTGTGAGTATTTATTTAAATATTTTGACTTTGCATTTGATTATTTGTTAACACATAACCACGTACCGCACAATTTTGGGGGTGTGTAAAAGATTCGGCTCAAAGCGTACAGCTTCTTGTTTACATTTGTTTTTTAGGTATTTATAAGAAGTTAAACTACGAGTTTACTATCGCAATCCGAAAAATCGGCTCAACAAATTGGAGTAATACTTTCCTGTTATCATTTTTTAAATTTAAAAGTAGCTATCTAACAAAATTCTTTGATGAGTGTGAGGATCAAATTAAGTCAAAATTACACCTATCTGTCTTGGAAATGAATAATGATGGCGTTGCAATCCCACGACAAAAAATCATTGCACGCTTATCGTTTAATTTCAACGCGTTGAAAACCGTGAATGGGCAAACATAGAATGTCCGGACATTTTAGGGGTGAAATGTCATTCCATTCTCAAGAAAAGAAAAAGAAAGAAAAAAACCAAAATTTAGTAAAAGCAAGTATTCAAAGTAGAAATCTTGTAGAAATGAATACTCGAAATAATTAAAGTGATATATTTGCATTTTTAAGGAAGTTATATAATTCTTTGAGAAAACTACTGCTTCTTCCTTTTGGTGTTTTCTTTCTTGTATTGGATATGGCTCCTTCAAAGTTCTCCGAAAAGTATGTTGAGTATATTTTAGCGGGATAATTTATGGTCTCACGTATAGCTTAATGAAGGCATTTTCCTATGTAAAAGTCGCAGCTGGGACAAATCCAACTCTTAGATTATCTCCACCTCCTAGAAACGAATTGTTCACAGATTTGGTAATAAGAAAATATAATGCTTCTTATAAACTGACTTTTTTGGAACATAACTTGATAGATGAAGAAAGTAAATTGTTTGGTATTCAGAGGGGTAATAAACCCCCGCCTTTACTGCGGCCTAAAGAAAGACTGTAATATGTTAACCAGCTTTCTTTTACTCATCTAAATAATTTTCCAACTATATAGCGGATAACATTTTTTCATCATTTCAACATTTGTCTTTATAATATTAGCAAATGTATTATCGTTATCGTACGTTAATTCAAAAATGCCGAAAGCACTGTTTTAAACGAATCTTTACTTTCCGAGCGCACTTTTTAACCTTGTTTTCTTTTTTCTTAATTTCTAAATTAAATTCTTCATTGTGCTTTTCCAACTTTTCAAGTGGGATGGCTAAAGCTTCAGTTACTTATTCTGCGGATTAATTTAATCCTTTTGTTGTTTCATGTTCTGACGGAATTCCTTCTTTCGTTCTTATTGCACATTTCTTCTTGTTTTTTTAAGTTTTTCTTTGCTTTTTATGTTTAACAGGGATTTGGTCTTGATTTTTAACGTTTAATAGAGATTGGGTCCTGATTTTTAACAGAGATTTGACATTAAAAACTATCGAACGCCTTCAACCTTAATACATTTACAGAGATTTCGCGGTAATTTTCAATATTTAACAGAAAACTGTTCATAACTACGCAAACTATTAACTTAATACTGTTAAGTATATGATACATTGCTTAAATAAATATCTGTTAAAGGACAGAAATTTTTAGTACATTTAGCAGCGCAGACGTCTAAATTTGGTTTTCTTTGGACGTCGAATCAGAACATATGTGCAAAAATCATTTTAATTTTCTACACTTTTGTAAGATTCCCTGCAATAAGCAAAACCTATGTACAAGAATTTGGCAACAACTTTGCGCAACTTTAATAGTATGTCATAAATTCACTTCTTTTTCAAAACTTTTATAACGCACGAAGGAAGGTTCAAAAACCTGATACTTACCCTTATTTAACTTATTAAATGATATATATCCTAATAAACTTTTTTTCTCCAAACTTTTCTAATACACAAAATTTTATTTATAATTTTATGTTTTTTTTTATTTAATTGTTGGTAATTTTTAATTCTTTTTTTATAATTTTTTTTGCAATTTTTCTCTTTGTAAAACTTCTTTTTACACTTTTTGTTTTCATTATATAGACGAGGACTTAGTGGCTCTTCTATCAACTGTTTTATGTTGTGCATGTTATATTCGACCGCTTTTCTTAATGTTTGCAACGATTGCAATGCTTGGAGAGAGCCAAAAAGTGCGTGTTAAATAGAAAAAGAAAAAAAAGAATAGATTTATATATATAAAACAATTTAATTAATCTAAAATTTTGAATAAATATTGCAACTCCAAAACATCCGGCAAATCTGTGCACAGGTTTTACTAAAATCATATTTAGACACGCCAGCTGTAGTAGAGTGCACCCCAACTCTTCCTTTAGTTTCCAGTATATCATTTTTAGCATAATTATCATAATTAATGCAAGTGAAATGAATGAAGGAAATTAGCTGCCTGTAGAACCTATTCGTGTTGATATTTGTAGAACCTATTTTGAACATAATTCATTCAAGTGTGGTTAATATCTGTTTGTAGAACCTAATAGATTGGTTAATATCTGTTTGCAGAACCTGTTTTGGTCATAACTCATGCAAAAATTGTTGAGTTTTTTTACCATTTTTCTTATTTATTGCATGCAACTCTGTGCTCTCTCCATAAAGGGTACTTTTTTATATACCTTGACAAGAAAAAACCACCTAACGGATTTTAGCGATAAATCAAAACCATTTCACAATTCTTTCATGAAAGTTGGAAATCTATTATCCATCGGTAAAGATGAGTGAAAATCAGTATTGTACTCAAATCAAAACAAGCGAAAAGATGAATAAACGCAGACACAATGACGCTCTGTAATGCTCCTCTTCCAGGAAATTTCAACTTATATTAAATTAAAACTAAACTTGCTGGGTTTTTTGCGTATTTTGTAATAAAATTTTGAAATACTAATGGAGCAATGTGTTGTTGTTCGAATGTGTTGCCGTGTTATCAGGTAGGATTCCCTATGAATCCTTCCTTGGCAAGGGTATGAGTTGTAAGTGTATCTCTATTCTGCTCGGCTGCAGAACGCCAAGTCTATCCGTCTCCTGTAGTGCCAATGAAACTCGGCAAGGGACGGTCCCTAGCTAAAGCTTAGGCGGATTTAACGCCTTTATTAAAACAGCGAGTTGATACGCTTTGATTGAATTGCATAAAACAATTGAATTCTTTATTTCTTGAAGTGCCTTATTTATACTTAAATCTACAGGTGGTTTTATGCTACGTTAACACTTATTGGGGCGCGTGGCATCGTATTGCATTTCGTAATGCAATACCCAGCCAGTTGAGGTGCGACAAAATTTTTGTTTTACTTTTTTTTTGTTACTATGCAAATTCAGCATAATTCTGTCGCACTTCAAAGTGGATGCATACGACGGTATGCGATCACACTACAATTTGTAAGATTGATGTGTTGTATTAATTGTAAGGATTTTGGTACAAAATTGTAAACTCCGGTTTACAGATGACTTCACAACTTATAATGAACATTTTTGAAATGTTTCCTAAATTTACACAAGATATCTGCAGCTTCCTTGCTATGTTACAATTTCTTTAGATGGTCTAACGTATTGTCCATATACAAGTTCGCAAGATGTAAAATTTAGATCGTCTTGTTAGGTCAATCATAGAAAGACTGGAATCAAAGAAATTCCCTCAGGCCAATTACTTATTTTATCTATCGGTACTAAAGTTGTTTTAAATTTCCGATATAGTCCCTCAATCAACCTATTGGCTTAGAAACGCAGAGTTACTAGAATTGAAAGGAGTAAGAGATAAGATTTTAAAGGCAATACACTACTGTGTCCCAAAAGTAAGACTAATTGAATTAGATGAACGTCCCATCTCCTATCATAATGCAAGAAAAATTATATTCCTGAAAACAAATTTCTTAGTTCAGAACAACAACAACAACCAAATTTGAAAATATTTAAAAAATAATACATAAATAGCACAAGCTTACAAATAAGATTAAGAAAAAATCAGTATATATTTTTGCCACACAATGAATGTTTATTACAATTACTACCGAATCAACGAAACGATATTACTAAACTAATGGGCCTACCTTTCGGCGACCGGCATAAAATTTGTCCACACACTCGGCTTAATAGACTTCATGAGAAATATAATAATTTTTAGGTACGGTGAAAGCGTAGATCGCAGCTATGAAACATAAACGTACATATAGCATCGCTGCCATTCGTAATATAGCGTAGAGCGTGTATAATTTTCGTTTCTTAAAACGTATTCTTAACAAAATTTTATTTAAGCATTGGGATTACAAATTAATTCAATCGGTTTTTTTTGCGATTAAAAATGCATTTACGTCAAGACAAAATAATAAATAGATTAACAAAACTATTGTTCATCGTTGGCTACTACTTTATTTTAACTCTCAGTGATTTTTTGAATTCCACCTCGAAAAATATCGCGTCTTTTGGCAGACAATGTTAATAGGAAAGGGATTGTCTGCTGACAACAATGGGGGCAGTAAAATATTGCAGGTTAGAATTGTAAACGTTCCCTGGGCGCGTTTTGCTATGTAAGTCCCTGTTTCGTCATATGGAACACTCTTGACGTCATGAATTTCAGCATGTCACGCACTTTTTTTATTGCAATTGTATCAAATATTGCTGGTAGCGTTCCTTACTGAAGGCTAAAGAAATATTAGATACTAATACTGCTATTAACAGAATTGAATATATTTTTGCCGACGGCTTTGCATTTTAACAGAGTTGAATGTGTTTTTTCTGTTAAGTTGGACATGATTAGTATTGGCAGGCAATTGCCATGTACTTCTTGATCGCTATGGATACATACATATATACGTAATACATCGTAGTCTCTTCAATTCGTAACCTACAATTTGTTTAAAACTTTTTTTGGGAAGAAAGGGATTGTAACGCTATTACAGTTAAAGAAATTTTGCCGTAAAGGCAGAAATCGCTAGCCTTTCATGTGTTTTTTTATCTAAAGAAATATTTTTTTTCAATCCATCAATACATTATTGTTTTGGAGAAATTTAACTGGAATTCAAATGTTTTCGAAGTTGAGTTCATCGAAAACAAGAACTTTGTTTTGCCAAAATTACAGCTAAAATTAGCGAGGGATGGCAGTGACGTATCGAATACTTTAACGACCTCGTAACCTTAGATTGGAGAAGTGAAGAGGATGGAAAACCTTCTGTAATAATGTCAACAGTGATATGTCTATGCTAGTGATCTATGGCAAGTAGTTAGTTTATTCAGAGGAGACAGCTTTGTGCATGATTAAATGCTCACTAAGCTATTTAACGAACTTTAACCTTTCTGGTCCTTCTGGCCATATCAAACATTGTTTTTCGCTTGATGAGCTGTGTAGCTCGGTAAGTTTAACAGGGCATTAAGTGTCTCTAAGGGCACATCTGCTGGATTAGATGGCATTCTAAAGTTGATTTGTAAGGAATGAGAGCCAATTTGACGTTTATTTATTTTGTATAAACAAACTACATATAGCGTCCAATAAAACGCACGCAAATGAGATAAATAGAGAGTTATTCATAATTGTTTTTAGGTGTGATGTTTTTGTGGTACTTGCCTTTACTTAATTTTTTTCTCTTTTTCTTCACCTTTCGTAAATGTAATTTTAGACACACTCTATTTTCTTTTAATTATTTTACATTTTTGAATGATTAATTTATTTTTCAACAGCAGTTTATATTTTTCTTTCGCAGCTCCAAAAGCAGCTCTAAAAAGGAGATCTGTGCAATTTGGTCTAAGCGACATCAATATTATTGTCGCTAGATTTGATGTAGTTGAGGGAACGCATTTAGCGATAATTGCCAAAACATTTCCACACACGATTAGATTCTCTTGGCGATTGTCGCGTGCTTAAATGGACCCCGCAATTCTTTCTGGGCTAAATTGGATGATATTAAGTTGAACGATATACCAAAAACCCACGTACATTGCTATAGTTGTCCCTTAAACTATTTGTTTCAATACTTAAATGTGGGGCAATAGTTGTAGCTTGGAATTTATGAGATGGCGGCGCAACGTTATTGTATCACTTATTTGATTTCACATTGTTTCTTTTCCCCCATCCTGCGAAATAATTGTATATATTTTGCGGAAATTGGTATCAAAAATAAACAAAGCGTTACTGATAATTGATAATTTCCGTCAGCTGGCGTCTTAAAATGTTGTTAATATTTATAATTAGAAACAATTTTCTTAGATTTACTTGGGTGTTCTTAAGCCGAAAACGAAAGTAAAGCCTCATTCTGTTAAAAATTTTTATCAGATTTTTTTGAGAAAATACCTGTTTCTGTAGGTACATCTTTACATCTAAAATTTTGGAATTCTAGAAATAGATATGCTTATAGCTTCATCGCGGCGAATTAAATATTTGTAAATGAATGAAATAAATAATTTGCATTAATATTAACAACAACATTTCTTAAAAAATGACAAAGTAAAGCTAATCAATCCTCTCTGCTATGAGTTAGCTTGTATTTCTTTTATCTCTATACATGTATCCATATAAAACTATTTTAAATGTTTGTATCTAAAAGCAATCGTATAGTGTTCTAATGTATGCGCACACACATGTATCGATGTGTGCGAATAGTTAGTTAGTTGGATAATAACCGCAGCAATATTTTAAAGTAAGTTATTTAAAATTATTTAACTCATCGCCCGCCCAATATATCCCACTATTTTTTAATTGCATGATTTATTTATTGATGAAGAAATGCTACTCATTTCCCATCGATTTCTTGTAGTTCATTTAAAGAAGAAGCAAAGTAAGACGACCACTTTACTATTTTTCTATTTAAAACTCGTTTTTATATCAAATATAAGTTTTTTTTTTTTCTTTTTAAATTTCATCATTTTCAATAACCACCTATCTGTAGATCGTATAGGGATTGTGTTGACAGGGTTAATATAGGCAGTTTTGTGGATCGTATTCATCAACTGTCTCAATGACGAGTATACGAGGGACGTAATAAAATGTCGAAAATATTTTCGAAAATACATTATTATGACAAATACACATGCATGAAATCCGACAAAGGCGGATGGACGGATGGTCATGATGTGTGCACTCGTTAAACACACTTAACTGATTAATAGCTGCTCATGGCTTATGTTCTTCAGGATTATTTTACTTAGTGAACATCTCTTGTAAACGAATAGGAAAACGATGATTATTATTATTTCATAGTATTACTGTTATAAATAAAAGAATATTAAATTTTATATTTTCCATACGCTCATGATGATGTTTATTGTGCTCCACCAATAGAGCTGCTCTTTCTTTAAATCGAAGTGGAGAAAGTTCCTCGATTAATAGATTTATTCAATTATCCCATAATAATTTCATAAACGCCCACTCCCCCCTAGTTCTAAAAGCCGTCACCTCCAATGTCCTTTTAGCGCAAACATTGCTAACGCAATTCGTCATTCAGAATGTATTGATTTACTCGTCTTTCGTACATAGTCTATTATTGACTTTCTTAAAGTAATTAATACTGAAGCAGAAAACTTGATAAACGAATACTCTTGGAATTATTTATTAATGTTAAAACATTAACAAATTATGTCCGAAATAGCTCGAAAATTTAAGCAATTGGTCTTTGAAAAAATTTCGGAAAACTTTAATATATTTTTATATCCTACGACACATGGGTTATAAGTGTACATTAAGTGTACAAAAAGGCTTGAGATAGACGCATCTTTTATTATATCGATCGATTCATAGTTACTTTCTCATTTGATTTAAGCATATCTGTCCATCTGATCCTCTTGTTAGTTTGTGTTTAAGCTACAGGTCTTAATTTTTGGGATATTTCGGCGAAATTCGATACACTGACGTGTTTTGACCTTAAAACGAGACGAACCCGCTCCGAATCAATTTCTCAATCAATTTATGCTTAGCTGTTTGTCTGCACGTCTCTTCTTTTAAGCTTGCCTACCCGTCTATCTGTCCTCTATTCTCGTATTCATCTTACAAGTTTCAATTATTGAGATATTTTGATGAAGGTTAGTAAATACACCGAAGTGTTTTGGCTTAAGGGCGAGTCGCTTTTCGACTCCTTTCGTTATTTGAATAACTGCAGGATGTGGTGGCGCATTTAATGAAAGACCGTGATCCACAGTAGCTTTTTTCTCTCGTTATTGATATTGTTTCATGTGATTTTAAAGCACATAAAGTGGGCCCAAAATGGAATCATTCATAATAATGTCGAAATACCTTTGGATATTGTTATTGAAACTATCTTCAAGTTCAGGGTAAGCTTGCTGGCAATCTGGCACGCTGACAATAAACAAATAAGGTCAAAGGCTTGTTCTCAAACGCTCTCATATATTTTTTCTCACTGGACGTGCCGTGGAATCAGTTAAATGATTTCTTAATGGATATTCGCAAAAAGATATCCAATATAAAAGAAAAGCATTTATATACCAAATTTAATTTGTTAAATAGTTAAGGATGGATAACATACTCAAACTAGATGACTATTCAGTGCATTTAACGGTTACTATGCATGGGTAGGCTCTTACTGTTACGTACAAGTCTCAAAGTATATAAAAAAGTATGAAAAAATTTGAAAACAAAAAATTTTTAAAGAGAAACAGCAAAGATTAGTAAAGACTACTGCAAAGCTATACACCTTTTCCTTAATCTCTCCTAGCGTGCAGCTCTGCGTCACATGGAAATATTTGGAATAAGAAATCAATTTTTATTTTCTGAAAATCTAATATTCCGGAAATCAAATCAACCGGCTTTGAAAAGTTTATTTAAAAAAAAAAAAAATCAGCATCGATTTCAGATGACTTTTCGTTTTACGAAGACAGTCTCAAAAGCCTATCATGTTTTCTTAAATATTTCGTTTTGACCGGCTCCAGGAAGTGGTATCCTAAAGTGCCAGCGCTTCGTAAAAAAGAAAAAGAAATATTCCATTGATGATGTGTCATACAATTTTTTTTTAAATGGCTTTACCTTAAATTATGTAAAATGTCCGTGCAGGAGTAATGCTAATATGATTTAGTGTACCAGCTTTTATAAAATATAATTTCAATATAAAAGTGTTGTTGTTTTTATTATCGATATTTAAGTTAGTAAAGCGTAAATATGCTTATGATACGGAATTCAGAAGATTGCTTGGGAAATTAAAAAGACATACGCAGGCATTTTTGTTTTCTTTCTTATTTATGATTATGAATAATTCTTGCATATCTTTAAATTATAATTATCTTTTGTTTTTTGTATTAATTCATTTTATCTTGCTTTTTTTGTTTTTTTTTTGTTTGCGTGTACTTAAAATTTGTTACTCACCGATCCATTACTTCCGCACCACCTGCCCATCCCTAATGTCACACATCTATTGTTACTTACTAATGTAGTTCCTAACATATAGGACTCGAGCGATGATGATGATAAGGAGCAAGCTCACGCGCCTTCGACCAAGTGCAGCTCTGACACCACTCTCCAAAACAAGGAAATTTAAAATGTTTAAACGGAATCATTTCAACAACTGCGCTAATAACAAAATCAGCACAGCCACGGAAACGTTTAAAGAAAAACTCCACTCTCGTAGCTAAACGAAATCACCTATAATAGAGCGGTACATAGATAGTAAGTACGTTCCTTTACAATGTTATCATTACGTTATGTTGCTTTAATTTAAAATTTTTCTTCTTTCCCATCTTTCTCTCTCTTTACGGAATTAAATATGTTAGATTAGAAAAAAAAAAACAAAAAAATTAGTGAAATATAACAAAAGACTCACGTTAAAAATAGCAACATTGAAAAGAAAAACGTGCACGAGTTTCAAAACAGTTATATGCATTGGAATAGGCATGAAAAACGAACGCGTGTTCCTTTAATCTAAGAATAATTAACCAATAGAAATCATTTAACATCTATAAGTATAAGCGCATTACTATATAGAAAAACACTAAAAATACAAACCTGGAAAAAAATGCTCCAAATTTTATGTGTCTTTAAACATACGCCTGGAAGCGTATAGCTACCCAGCACGTGCTGTGCGTTGTCGTTTAGCAAACTTGATCGATAATACCGCGAGTAATGAAATGCGTCGTCGAAAGGCAACAGACACGATTGCGGTTATAGTTTTAAATCAGACCAGTGGGGAAATATCGAGTATTGTACATATAGAAATTTTTGGACGACTAACATCTTTTCTTCTTTACTTGTTGTTTAGGTGAATAGATTAGGCTTTTTGACTATAAGATCAAAACAATGACGAGTTTTTATTATCTGCCGATCCTTGTGTTATGTAGAAGATTACGCCAGTATAGATGAAGCCCGGAAAGAACTGATGACGCTGTTCTCATTGGTTAACATTCATTGCAAATGAATAAATAAATAAGAGGCAAATTTATCATTGATAATTATTATTATTATTATTATTTTAATTTTAGACTAATGAAATGAATTCTTAGACTAAAAAAAAGACATTGAGCACTAGCAACACAGGCTATCGGCTCTAATTTAAATAAATGGATATTAGATAGTGAATTTAGTAGTATTAAAAAAGTAATATATTGAATTGATATTCTGTTCTGAAGCTGATTGTAGAATGTTCAAAGGGTTAATCGTTCCAAATGCAATACTTCTAGCCGAGGAAAAGTTGAGGCAATCGCAGAGAATGTGCTTTATAGTAAGAGTTTGTCCACAACAGCAGATTGGGGGAGAAGACTTCTTCAGGATCCATTGGTGAGTTGCAATTGTATGACCAAGGCGAATTCTCGAAAATGTTTGGATCTTGGTTTTCTCAACGTTTGTTGGATATAAAGGTGGAGTTAATTGAGGGTTAATGCAAGAGTAGTGTTGATGATGGTATCATTGATAAATTTGTGTAATTTATTTATCAAAAATAAATTACACATAATTTGTGCGTATGCAATAAAAACAAATAACGAATTTTAATATATTAATAAACAAAAAGAAAAAATCTCACGGTTTTCCGCGCCACCTAAGAGGTACCATGTGGGCGCGTTGCCAATTATTTTGAATGGCTGGCTCCCCTGTAGGCCTACACCATTATAAACTTGAGTTAAAAACTACAATAATATTTATAATAGCATTTACAAAATAATTAAAAAATAGCTTGCTGCGCGACTGTTATTAACATCTTCATCCGCAAAAGAAAAATTATGTAGTTACAAAATTTTATATATTAAGTTGATAGCGAATTTACCATTTGGCGTACGGCAGTCTTATATTTTACTGAAGCAATAGTGCGGACGTATGCCTTGGAGGCTTATGGGAGATTGGCGACGGTAGAATATAAGTTAGTAACGTATCAACATTTTTATGCTAAATTTGAATTACTTTCCTGTCCTCTGCAGTTTTTCGTTTTTAGCAGCATAGTCAGGATGAAACCGAGTAAATTTCGTCGGTGTATCCTGCCGGTAACGCATGACCCATCTGATTTAAAGAAATCAATATTGGCTACCACTGTAGCTTGTATGCGTTTCCCTATACGCCTCGAGCATATACTTGCGCATCACAGCATAAAAAATTTCATACGCTGCGTCGAATGCATCGTTTACTGCTGGTTTTGGGAATGCCGGCTTGATGTGTTTGTTGGTTAGGATGATGGTGCCTATGGGTTCTTTCGCCATCTTCTCACCCATCACCTCTTTGCAGAAGTCGCGCTCCTCCTCCGTCATGTCGTGTAGGCAGTTACTGCAATTTAGCTGCTCACGGATATAGTGACCTAATCCGGAGGCCGTGTACAGTCTGGGAAATCTTTTTTCGTGGTATTTAAGTTTAAGGTTTTGGAGATTCTTAAATACCTCTCCATCGAGCCAGAACGGTGCGAACTCTTCTTGGGGCTCTTCTTCAATTTCATAATCCAGGAGATTTCTTAACCGGTAGTCATTGTCTGTTTTAAATCCGGTTTTATATTTGAACACCTGTAGATTTCTCAGGCGGTTGCTGAACTGCACGATGTCGGGAGGCGATCTGGTCTTCTTTCGAATCGGTTTGGCAATATTTATGAACCTCAAGGAGGTCTTGGCTTACCTTAGTCAAATCTACCATTAATTTTGAAAAGTTCCTTGCGGTCTCTTCTAAGGCAATGGTAGTGGCGTCCTTTTGGACATCTGCAGTAAGTCGTTGGTGACTTCTTTTAAATGCTGAGTTACCTCGTCTACGTTTTGTGCCGTTATACAGCTTCGGTGAAATGAGTTCACGAAGCTGGTTATTGCCTTGAACAATTTGCAGGTCCTCTTTACCATTTCAGTGTCGCTTTTGAAAACACCTTCTTTGATTCCCGCTTTCAGGGTGCCTGTCGTGGAGTTGTTCAAAAATTGCACCAACTCTGGAAGATACCAGGGAACTGCACCGTTTACAGTGGCGCCTCGACGAATCCAAAATTTGCTGGTGGTCTCTTCGAGGTTGTAAAATTTGGGCAATATTGAGCAGTCGTACTCGTCCTTTATTTTCTCATCATTTTCCTTTAGACTCCGCAGGATGTGTAGATAATCATACAAATGTACTATTCCACGCGGTAGTTCGTTCATAAATTTACCGTACGACTTATTCCGGTCACAATCAATTCAATTCTTCGAAAACATTGGACCCCAATTTTGTGGCGTACCAGGTGTAGTCCGTCATCCTGGTCTGACCGCCCCGTCTTCTGTCAACCCTTTTCAAGCTGTATCTGATTGCGTAAATTTTTTTAAATACGTCGTGAGTGGTAACTAAGTCGCCAATTTCCTGTGTCAGTCGGTCGGCTAACTTCTTACAGGTTGTCCTACACAAATTGTTCCCTCTACTGTTATCCCATAAGTCCGGATATTCTTTGAAAAGCGGACTGAACAGACTGTCTGGAATTTTGACCATGGTAATATAGGAAAAGAGAGATAAATTGAGATAGGAAAAGAGAGATAAATTGAGATAAATTCAAGAACCTGAAAAATAAATGTGAAACAAAATAGACGAATTAAGAAAACGACAGCAACGGTAAGTACAAAATAAAAGCTTCAAATACTAAATTTTTTATTTTAATAAATTGCTGAAAAATTCGGGTTTGTAAAAAATACCCCGCCTTCAATTAATCCTTAAAAACATCAAATTCAATTACTGTGTTGCCCCAGTGGACTATTTTATCCCTGCCGTTAAACTGTTTTTCAATTGCGGCCGATTTGGCCCCATTTTCAAATATAGCAAATTAAAAATAATATAGCGATCAAATTAAAAATAAAAACCAAAAACTTCAGTTCTTTTTCTCAACAAGCTACCCAATTTACTTTATTTATTCCACTTACACTAGAAACTCAACTAAACAAATAACAGTCGAGTTCAATTGGCTCTTAATGCAAAACTTATATTAATTAACAATAAAATTGAGTATAAGCATAATAAAACAAATAAGAAGAAAAAAAAAA
>NW_024003407.1:0-6059 GCF_014805625.2 Glossina fuscipes | reverse complement strand
GCAAAATCATACGATTTTTGCCTGTACTTGTAAGTAAGGAAAACAGAGAAGAATAAAATAAACATATACCGCAAGATCATACGATTTAATAGCGGTACCGCAAAATCGCATGATTTTGTCTAACGGCATGCCGTTATTCCGCTGCTTGCGGTTGATACAGACCGACAGACACCTTACCCGAGGTTTGTTCGCGGCCGTTACAGCTCGGACCCTTCGATATCACCTGTGATATGGAATGTGGACGTCAAATAGTCCGCGGACAGACCGACTATACCCTCGACGGCCGACTACTACGGACCAACGTGTGGCTTCGACCCACGCCCTGAGTTTAAGAGTCTCTGTTCTACCGACTGAGTTAGCCGGGCAGATTCGGTGTATACTCAAGAGGTTTTAGAGAAGAGAATATCTTTGGCTTGTTATACTCCTAGCTTCCGCCCTGTCTTCTAGCTGGTGTCATCGAACTTGCACCTTGTGACTAAGCTGTCTAATCTGTTCATTCCGTAGGTCGAGCAACCCTTTGAGTAGTTGATTTTGCATCCGATATTGTTGATTTTCATTTGCGATTCTTTGCAACAAGTTTAGCAACCTTTCGCGATCTATGGGTCGTGAACCTCTTAACGCTTCCGTGGCCAAGTCGAAAGGTGTTCGACTACTGCTGCCCTCATTATTACGTCCACCACCCGTGTTGGTAGAGAATTCGAATTCACTGGTTATCATCGTTGAGCGGCCGCTTGATGCTAGACTTATTGGAACCTGGTTTATGTACGCTTGCGGAGCAGGCGGAAAACAAGATTTACTATGCTGAGCTGTTGCCGTTACGGTAGCATCTGTGCCGCAATTATCGCCTGTAGTACTGTTGCCAGCAGGTTGTTTGGTTGAAGGCGATTGTTGCTGATCCTGCACGCTATGGCGATGGTGATGGTGCTGATGTGGATGATAATTTGGTGTCGAGTGTTCCAGCTGCTGTTGTTTCTGTGATTGGTGACGATGCTGATTTGTTGTTACGGTAGTTGCAGGTGGATGAGGCCTTGAAGATTTCCGTGTACTATGTTGGCTACTTAAATTTTTGTTGATGCGTGTACGTTTCGCCAGTTTGTTTTGATTAGCATGACTAGCACTGTCGCTAATAGCTGTCGCAGAAGGCAATAGCTGGTTATGGTGACTTACTACCGCTATTGTCGTTTCAGCGTTGTTGAGCTGGATCTGCTGCTGTTGTTGACGCTGATTACGTAAAGGTGACGTTGACGAGGTGATTTCAATAGATCCGCTGAACTTTTCGCGTGTGTTGTGTGGCAATGTTTCCTTACCTTCACCTAGAGAGTTTTGCTTTACATCAGTCAGCTGAAGTGATGAGCTTCGGTAGCTCTTGGAGTTATCGTTTCCTTGGCTTATGGCGTCTAAAACTTGGCATTTACTCGGAGAATTAATGGTGTCTGCTTTGGTGGCGACAGATAAGCCAAAAGCTTTCCAGAAGTCGATGCCGAAATAAAATTGCTGCCGCAACTCTGGTACTATATAAAATTCAATACTCCTGGTCTCGCCCTCCCACTCGACGGGTAAGGTAATGAGTCCCGTCACTGACGTCTTGTTTCCATCCGCTGTTTTTACGTGTCGATTTTGCAGCCTAATGACTCGATGTCTTCGGTTCTCGAGGAATCTCGCTGCTCCTGCCCCACAACAACTCACGCTGGCTCCTGTGTCCAGAAGAGCGGTTACTTCGGTGTTGTCGACCTTGGTCCGAGCAAACACCCTGTCATCGTGCTCTAGGGAGACAATCGCTCAGATCTCCTTTTGCTGAAATCTCCTGTACGCCTTCGTCCTTTGGCGTAAGATCAGAATCTTTCTATGTTTTCTCGTGAGCGCTCGCCTTCTAAAAATTTCTGCGCCGAATATCTCGTGTCGCTTCCGCTGGTAGTCCGCGATCCTCTGTGCTAAGCTTCTGTACTCGGTGAAGTCTTGATCCGTTGCTGGTGTTATTGTTGTCGCTGTTGCTGTTGTTGGTGGTGTTGTTATTGCTATTGTTGTCGCTGTTGCTGTTGTTGGTGGTGTTGTTATTGCTATTGTTGTCGATGTTGTAGTCATGGTTGTTGCTGCTGTTGTTGTTGCTGTTATTGTTGCTGTTCCGAGTGACGTCTCGTCTGGCAGGGGTTCCCGGCTTGCCTCGCCAGCCTGGTGTTTTCCGATGCGGGTAAAGCGCAGTAGCTCTCATTTTCGCCGCATGCGAAACAGACCATGTTGTGGAAGGGGCACCTGCATCGATTTTCTCTAGTGCCTTCCGCTGGATTTCTTAGAAAATAATCTCCCGGCATACCGCACACATAACATATCATCAGTTGGAACGGTGACTGGCAGAAAGCAATGATCTGCGCTGCCCTCACCGCGGTCGCTGGTGCTGGTGTGGTGGTATGGTGCTGGGGTGTTACTATTGCTGCTGTTGCCTTTTGCTTCGGCTGGCCTGAACGTGACGTTGCTGGTTGCATGTGGTGCCGCTCGTTCGGATGCTTATTTGTATTGGCTGTGCTAACCCATCTTTTGTCATATTTCACAGCCCCGCCGTTTCCGCGTTGCCTGTCGCTGCTTGGACTATGCCGAGGCGCTAGAGCTTCCACTGCTTCGCGGTGAAATCCGTCGCTATTTTCACCTTCCTGTCCGACCTCGCTTACGTGTTTCGGCCTGCTCCTACTTTCTCTCAACAGCTTCTCTGCCCTCTCACATTCGGCTTTGAACTCGCCAACGCTTTCTACCTTGGTGGCGAAGATCCGTGTTGCCAGACTGGGCTTAACGTTGGACTTCATTATTTTGATCATCTCCAATTCAGGGATCTTTCTGCGTAGGCGGAATGTTAGGTCGTGTATCTCCGCATAGTAATCCTCGAAGCTCTCCGCGTGCTGCTACTTTCGGTCTATGATTTCTCTAATCAACTCGTAATCAGAGTCTGCGGTCTTGAACTGATTGAGGAGCTCAGCTTTTAGCGCGAAATAATCGAAAGTGACGTCTCCTTCTCGATCTTCCAGCAGCTGCCAATACCATTTGCTGGCTTGACCGGTCACTAGACAGTGAAACTCGGTAAGTAACTCCTCATGGCTTATCTGGTGCTGCTGCCTGAGCCGTTCCACTCGGAACACAAAGCTCTTGACCGTAAGACCCTCACCGGAGCCGTCGAATTTAACGTGCCAGCGATTGAGATCTATGTTCCGCCTCCGGGCGTTTTCATCATTGGTCCGCTGTTGTCCTGCCTGCTGATCGTGCTGGTAACTACCGTTACGCTGCGCTACTGTCTGGGGTGGCATTTGCTGTTGGGGTGTTGAAGTCGATGCTGCTATTATGAAATTTTGCGTCCCTTCGCTGTCTCGTAGTTGGGTTCGCTGCGTTGCTGCGGACTTCTCTTGCTTTAGGTGGCTAATTGCTTGGATACAGCTTAGGAGCAATTCGTGTTGTTGCTTCAGCATGCTTGCTAGGTCTAGATCCGAGCTAGCTGTTTCTCCTGCTGGGCCTGGTTGGCGGTGACCGCTGCGACAATCACCTGCGATGTTGCCACTGGCGTTGTGAGTGATGTCTGTAGTTTCGTTGTCTGACATTTTGAAAAGGTGGTTCAGCTTTCTGCTGAGGCTGTTAAAAAGTGATGCTGCACTGCTATCTGCAGGATCCTCTACTGTGGTGTAGTTTCCTCCGAGCTGGTATCGCTGCAATACTGGATACAATCGGGTCGCCAGGGACTCGTCTACCGTTTGCGAAGCGTGGGCTGGATTGAAGCTTGGGTTCATACCAGGTTAGACCCCCTGATTGTCACGTTTTCCGCCCTACTGCTATCGTACAACAGGTAAAACCGTAAAAATCTGAAAAAACCCCCGAAGACGATACCCTAGAACCGCAAGGACTAGGCAAAAAAAATTCGAAGAAAATCTACCAATCTACCCCCCTTTTCTTAACTCAACAACCCGATCTCGTAGTTGCAACTTAGTACAATCGACAAAAGAAACAGAAGCAGAACAATCAATAGACGCAATGAAGCAATTAATGTGGTCAAACTGACCACCAAGACAAGAAAGAATCAAAACAAGTAAAGCGCTTACAGCATTCGTTGTTAGAAATCTTCTGTATGCTTATTCTATTGTGGAAATGTTTCTTTCTTTCCTTTCTATCTTTTCGTTTACAATCAGTGCTTAAAAATATTTCTTTCCCCTTTTTTTTTTTCTTTACATATATATGAGTGACTTGGTATAAATTTATGTACTAAAAGAATATTGCTTATAAAATAGTGGTTATAAATAAATATGTTAATAACAAAGGTTATAAATTAAGAAAAGCCTCTGGGGACTTGTTTTATTTTTCTTCTTTTTCCTGACTCCCGTGCTGTAGCTGAAGCACGGCGTGGGTGTGCACATGAGGTCCCGTTTCACCCCCGATTACTTTTCACAACCCCACAACAATTGACTTCTCTTCCCTCCTGAACAGTCGACCCCTATCGTGTTTTACATGCACGATTTGGTGGGCGTACCGCTCAAGAACCCCCCTTTATATTGCCGCCCTGCCCAACAGATCCACGCCGGAGCGACAGAACTGCGATAACAGTTTGGCGAACCCCCCTTTATATTGCCTATTTATTATTATTATTATTACTTTTTTTTTTCTTTTTTTTTTTGTAAACATTACCCAATACAGTTACTAAAAAGGAAAATACGAACGTTAATTCCGATATATGCTTCACTTACTTGTTAAAATTGATAATAAAAACAAATACTCGGTATAGGAAATAATGCCTAAAAGAAAAAGACGAGATTTTTTTTTTCAAAACCCTAAATTCAACTTTATGTGTATATGAAGCTACCTCGATCCCTTAATTTTCTAGACAATTGATTTGAACCTTTCTTCAACGGTGGGGTTTCATCACGCATTGAATCTATATCACGTTCAGTTAGTATGCGACGTTTCAAGCAAGCTTCATTTTATAAAACAAAAAAAATTATTTGGAATTAAGCAGAGGGTTGCTTGGTGTGTTCATTAGTATATTTACGTCTGGGTTCTTGTTCGACAGCTGATTCTGAAACAAAAAAATCTTGTGGTGTCATGTATAATTGCCCGTCATATTCACTGGACGCAAACTTGATAGCTGAACAAGTGACTATTTTTCTTATGCTACCTTCGCTTCAAACGTAGATCGCGTAGATGTATGTATAGGTATGCAAAAATTGTATTATCACAAAAGTATTACATTTTTGCAGCGTATTCATATAAAAATACACATATACCCGCATGTATGCATCATTAATGGTTGTAATAGAAATCATTATTACACGATTACATACATACATGTATACGTCTAATAGGGTAGTTTTGTTGGGCACCACTTTGTCAGTGTTATAGCTGCCAACTTTAACCACTAAAAGAAGAAAATTTGCCCTTTTTTTTCTTTAATTACTTTTACAAATTTTCTTTAATTATTTTAAACTTTTTTCTTGGGTTAACTATTTCGTTGGGCGCCACTTTGTCATGTTATACATGGCGACCAACTTTACCCAAAAGGAAAAAATTTCCCTTCTTTTCTTTACTTAATTTCTTTTTTCTTTAAAAACAAATTTTCTTTACTTGATTCACAAATTAAAGATCTTTTTTTTTTTCTCTAAAAAAAAATCTTTAATTAGTTTAATTTAATTTAGTGTATGCTAGGTTGCTTTAGCGTTGGGCGCCACATTGTCATGCGACCAACGTTAATCCAAAAAATGTAAAAGAAAAATTAGTATAATAGGTCGAATTCTGTTGGGCGTTCCTTTGTCAGCCAACGTTTCGAAAATGATAATCAAAAAATACCAAAGAAAAACCTGGTAGTTCGGTTTGCGTTGGGCGCCACTTTGTCATGATTCTGCGGCCAACGTTAATCCAAAAATGTAAAGGAAAATTAGTATAATAGGTCGAACGGCGTTGGGCGCCACTTTGTCACGGTCTAAGCCCCTTTTCGGCCGGTAGAGCATATTTATATATATATATATTTTTTTTTTGAATTGTGGTTTGGCTCTCGGAGCCTCCTGACAAAGAAAATAAAAATAAACTAAAAGGAAAAG
>NW_024003406.1:0-13060 GCF_014805625.2 Glossina fuscipes | reverse complement strand
AATGAAGGCGAGTC
Organism: Glossina fuscipes; assembly: GCF_014805625.2. Taxonomy (NCBI): domain Eukaryota; kingdom Metazoa; phylum Arthropoda; class Insecta; order Diptera; family Glossinidae; genus Glossina; species Glossina fuscipes. Next base: position 13,046 of record NW_024003406.1, on the reverse strand, counting down.
AATAGCACCATTTATTACTTTAATTAGAAAGGAAACGCCAAGAACAAATCTACGTTTCTCCAGAGACGGTAGGGACAGCAGAAGCAACCTATTTTCATACGGAGGAAGAGAGGCAATCGGATCCCAACCCAAATTTCTAAGGGCAAACAGCAAGAATTGCTTTTGAACTGATTCAATTGAATCTACGTAACACCTATATGAAGGAGACCACACAACTGAGGCATACTCGAGTATGGGTCTAACCAAACACATGTACAGCCTTTTCGTAATGTAGGGATCATCAAGCTCTTTGGACCACCTTTTTATAAAACCGAGCGCGGACCTAGCTTTGCTAATCGAAAGCTCAATATGCAAGTTAAAACGTAACCTATGGTCAAATAGAACGCCTAAATCTGTAATCGAATCGACGTCCTCCAACTTATGCGCATCAATAAAATACTGAGTAATGAATGACTTTCTTCTTGAGAATGAAAGCTCCTTACATTTACTCAGATTTAGTTTCAGGAGATTCAAAGAGCACCATGCAACAAAATTATCCAAATCACCTTGAAGCTGATGTAATTGCGATTCAACAGAGAAGGAAGAAAACAGTTTCACATCATCAGCATACATTAAGATCTGGCTGGAATTAACCACCGATGGGAGATTGGACGCGATCATTAAGAATTTTGTTTTACTACAATCAAAAATAAACAATTTGCACGTACACTCAAAAGCGGAATGAGAATCATTTAATGTTTTGGAAAAGTGAAACTCAAATGCGTTGCGGGAACTATAGACAGTGATGACGAAAGGGATAACAGCAGAGCTATAACGAACGAACTACCAATAATAACATTAGCAGTTTAAGATATATTAGTAATTTTAGACTCGAACAAATACACAACATTACGAACCATATTAACAAACAGCAAGACAATAGCAGCTACCTAAATAGATTTAAAGAAAAATCTGCAATATCCGCATGTAGAGGAATCCGAGTATATCATCGTCCGTACGATAAGGTCAACTTCCGAACAACATATGATAAGTGGAACAACGCTAATTACATTTATTTCTTTGTATAATCCTCCGTTTTGCCTTTACTATGTAGAAAACACAAATAACAGCGAGGAGAAAGACAATTATAAAGAGAAAAAACGAGGAATCAAAGTTCCGCTGTCAATGACAAGAACTAGATTGCTGCAAACAAACCAGAGCGCTTTACACATTCTGGGGAAAATGCGCGAAATAGAAACACAACAAAAACAAAAAAGAAAAAGGAACAGATAAAATAAAAATTGCAATATCAGCGTCTGCGAAAAATTATCAAGAACAATATCGCGCCATCGAAAAACCAAAGAAACACAAGATAATTTGTAAAGTAGCGTAAATTTTTAGTTCATTCCTAGTGACAGTCTAACGCAAAAAAAGGGCTTAATTTGATTACTGACGTTGACAGTTACAGTAGTAATGATAATTGCAATAATTTTTGAAAACAACAATGTGGTTCTAACCTTACTTATACAGCAACTCTCCGTTAATGTCCTATCCAAAATAACATTTGAAGCACTTCGTAATGGTCTAAATAAATCATTAATTCTAAGCCAATATGAATTATTAGCGGAGAGCAATAGAAATATTATTCATATAAATATAAAAGATAATGTAGGGAGAGATGTGATAAAAATAAACAATAAATATTTTAGAATTTAAAGAACCACAATATGAATTCGAAAGATCCGAAAGACCTTCCATTACACAAATTGTGTTAGGTATAACTGTATTTAAAAATTTTTAATGAAGACTTAAGATTGTAATAAAATAGAAACAACACCAAAAGGAAGTGAGCATACAAGCCGTGGGCTTATCGGAACAGAGGCTTAGGAAGGTGCCAGCATGGTGAAAACATCCTGGTTGTACCGCCTGCGAAAGGAAGAGATGAGCGAGATCTGTGGATCGCTCGGCCTAGACACCAAGGGTACGGTCGAGGATATGCGGAAAGCGGTGACAGCCCTCATTGCAACCCCCGACTTTTCAACGGAGCTGAAGGCGAAACTGACACAACTGGAGGCGAAATATGCACCAAGGATGCTGCAATTGCCGGAAGGCACCGAGCGAAGTGCAAGCCCCAAGCGCCAGGCGCAAGAACACATCTCTTGTGGCGCAGCCATGGATCGCATCTGTAAGTGGTCGGTGCGCTACAATGGCGAGAGCGGCGCCCTGGAGTTCATCGCACGCATAGGGGGAGCTGTGCGAAGTATACGATTTGCCGACAGACATCATGCCACGAATCATTATAGAACTGCTGCATGGTAAAGCAGCAATCTGGTACCGGAACAACCGCAGAGTATGGTCAGGGTGGCAGGAATTCAAGCAGGAATTCCTCAAATTCTTCTTGCCCACCCGGTACCACGAACGACTAGACGACCAAGTGCGACAAACCTTCCAGCTGGTCGGCGAAAAATTCAGGGATTACGCGCTCCGTCTGCAGGACCTGATGCGCCACCTAAATTATACGGCTCAGCAGAAGCTCGATAGGATCGCCCGTAACAGCCGTAGGGAATATCGACTGTTCTTCGGGGACACCTCCAGCAAGGACTTGAGTGAAATGATAGCGCTGGGAGAACGCTTTGAGGACATACCCGCGCCAGCAACAGCGCCACCCATGAGAGAAACCACAGTTATACGCCAGCAGCCAGGAGGGAACACTCCGTTCATGACCAGTACTAACAACGCCGGCAGGAATGTGTGTCATCACTGCGCCGTTCCAGGCCACCTGGCACGCGACTACCGCAACCCACGTGTCCTCTTTTGTTGGGACTGCGGTCGCCAGGGTGTCCTAACGAAGAATTGCTGCCGCCAATATACTGAACAACACCCACAGGCGAGAGGCATGACAGCGAAGGAATCACCTGGCCTAGAGAATCCGCCGACAACCGCAACCTCAAAAGTACTCCGAATGCGCGGCAGTACTCTGGGGGCACCCTCTCGGTAGGAGGACTTCCCACGACCAACGTGATCGACACGGGAGCAACGAGAAGTATCATCCGCGAAGACCCCGCCGGATGCATCCCCTGGATAATAAGGTCAGACACCAAGAGCCACTCAATCCGAATGGCAGATGGTACGACCCAAAACAGCCTACGAACCATAACGGTGGAAATAAGATTAGGCGTCAAGGCTGCAACTCTTGAACTATTGGTGGTGAAAAGAGGCGTCGACCACCTCACCTTGGGGATAGATTTCCTAGCCGAAATAGGCACGGTGGTGATTATCGCCGACACCCCCCCATCGAAAGAGAAAACTCCAATGATAGGCACATCCAGTGCCCCCATCCGGCGAACGCCCCCCTGAAGATGGCCAGAGGGCCAACGGTAATCCAGGCGACGGGCAGCGGCAAAGCCACGCAGCAACCGAGTACCAACCGGTCAGCCACACACCGACGGTCAGGCTCGCAGCAGGTTCCCAAGGAGCACAAGGCATCCAGCAACCCCACAACGGTACACGCCGAATGCGAAGCAGAAATCCAACAAATCATTGAAGAGGAATTAGGCAAATTCAACCGTTCCAAGGTATCCAACATTAAGTACCACTACATACGAATGAAGTATGAAATCCCCATAAAACTCCAGTATCACAGGAAAAACCCAGCGATGCAAGCCATCATTGACCGAGAAGTCGATAAACTAATCGAAGCAGGTTGCATAGAGCCATCCAACAGCCCGTACAGCGCACCAACCGTGGTCGTACCTAAGCGCAACGGAGAATGGAGACTGTGCATGGACTATAGGGTGCAAAACAGTCGATCGATCCCAGATGCCTACTCGGTCCCGCGTATAGAGCAGATCCTGGATAAGCTGCGCCAGGCAAGATGCATTAGCACCGACCTGAAGAATGGGTACTGGCAGATCCCGAACCACCCGAGTTGCAAGAAATATACAGCATTCACCGTACCTGGCTGGGGTCTGTACCAGTGGCGAGTCATGCCGTTCGGCCTCCACTCTGGGCCAGCAACCTTTCAACGAGCGCTCGACCGCGTCATCGTGCCCGAGATGGACCCCTTCGCCGTTGCCTATTTGGACGACATAATCGTCATAAGTAAAAGTGCCAGTGAGCACCAACAACACCTGCAAAGGGTGTTTGAGCGTCTCCGAAACGCAAATCTAGCAGTAAATAAGAAGAAGTGCAAGTTCTTCCAAAGGGAACTACACTATCTGGGACACCTAGTCATCGCAAGCGGCATCAGCACGGACCCGGAAAAGGTATCCGCCATCAGAAATCTGAAACCCCCAAACAACCTCCGGGAACTCCGTCGCTGCCTGGGCACGGCCTCGTGGTACCGAAGATTCGTAGCGGACTACACGGAAACGATCCACCCCCTGACTCAACTGCTGAAGAAAAAAACTCGCTGGGTGTGGGGTGAGCACCAACAAAGGGCGTTCGACGAGCTAAAGCGCAAACTTACCGAAGCCCCCGTGCTGGCCTGCACAGATTTCAGCCAGCAGTTTACTATTCAGACAGATGCGAACAATGTGGGATTAGGGGCCGTCCTGACCCAGGAGCAAGAGGGTGCGGAGCGAGTAATCGCATATGCGAGCAGGCGGCTGCGCGGAGCCGAAAGTAACTACTCAGCCACGGAGAAGGAATGTCTGGCCATAGTCTGGGCGGTCAGGAAATTCAGACCCTATGTGGACGGTTATCACTTCCGTATCACCACCGATCACCAGGCCCTCAAGTGGCTTAACTCAATGGAGAATCTCACCGGACGCGTCGCCCGCTGGGCCTGAAGTTACAATTTTTACAATTTACAACAATTTTCCTACGAGATCGAATACAGGAAGAGGAAATATAACGTCATTGCGGACACCCTGTCACGGCAACCCGAGCAGGGGTCGGAGGAGTTACATCGAGCGTTCTCCGCGACCACCCAATGTCCATGGTTGACCAAGATGATGCAACGAGTGGTAACGGCACCCACGGCACAGCCGGACTTCACGATCATTGACAACAAACTATATCGCCATACGCCGCCAGCAATCTGCGATGAGGACGAAAATCCATTGAAGCTGTGCGTCCAGTGAGGACAGAAAACAAGTACTATTTGAGAACCATGAGGCCCGAACGGCCGGGCACCTAGGAATCCGAAATACGGCGACCCGCATTTTCCAGCGGCACTACTGGCCAGGAATGTTCCGGCAGATAGCCAAATACGTTCACGGGTGCGAATCCTACCAGCGGTACAAGGTAAGCCAGCAGAAACCAGCAGGGATGATGATGACGCGAGTACATGAGGGGCCTTGGTGCACTGTGAGTGCCGATTTCATAGGACCCCTACCCCCTCAACCACCGGTTGCAACATGGCCCTAGTCCTGGTTGACAAATTTACCAAATGGTGCGGAATCGTGCCGCTGCGGCGGGCCACCGCTACCACGCTAGTAAAGGCTTTCAGAGAGCGAATCCTTGCCAGATTCGGGGCCCCAAAAATCCTCATCACCGACAACGGCAAGCAGTTCATCAGCCGGCAATTCAAGCAATTCTTAGAGGAAATGGGCACACGCCAGCAACTCACCACGCCATATACACCACAGGAAAACCCGACCGAAAGAATGAACCGCACCATCGAGACGATGATAGCGCAATACACGGCCCGAGATCAACGCCACTGGGACGCTTTGATCCCCGAAATTACCCTGGCTATCAACAGCAGCGTTGCCGACTCTACAGAATATCGAGTCATGGGTTATGAGTCACCAGTTATCATAACAGTACAGAGCCTAGACGGATCTTTAACCAAGAGTGCCCACTTCAGCGAAGTCAAGGAATTCCACGAACAATAGCCAGCCACTGCACTCCCCCTTGACACAAAAAAAAGCAACAGAGAAACATCAACAAAAAAAAAATCAATAGAAAAACATCAACAGACAAAAAAAAAATCAATAGAAAAATTTCAACAGAAAAAAAAAAGAACAACAGAGAAACATCAACAGAAAAAAAAGAAACAGAGAAACATCAACAAAAAAAAAATCAATAGAAAAACATCAACAGACAAAAGAAAATCAACAGAAGCAACAAAAAAAATCAACAGGGAAATCAACAGAAGAAAAAGCGAAAAAAAAGCAACAGAAAAAAAAACGACAAAAAAGAAAAACAATCAGCAGAAGGAAAAAATAATCAACGAAAAAAAACCACTGCGTATGGAATCACGCCGTAAGTACAGAAGTAAACCACGCAAAATCTCATACCCACAACCCCCACCACAAGAAGAAAATGTAACAACAGGGATCACATGATCATGGCATGCAAAGGCAAACGAAAGATTGAAGAAACAAACGCGCCGCTGGTAGAAAACAACACATAACCACCGAGAAACGAAAGACTGAAGAAACAAACTCGCGCTGGTAGAAAACAAAACATAACCAAAGGGAAACGGAAGACTGAAGAAACGAACTCACCCTGGTAGAAAAGAAAATATAACCAAAGGGAAACGAAAGATCAAAGAAACAAACCCGTTCGGGTAGAAGACAAAATATAACCAAAAGGTAACCAATGCGATTAAATGAACTGCAAATAAGAAAAAAAAATTATATAAAAAAAAATAATAATAATAAACAAAAAAAAAAAAGGAAAGCAACGAGAACACACGAACATTAAAAAAAAAAAAGAAAAAAAAAAAAAAAATAAAAGGGAAACAAAAAAAAAAAAAAAAACCCAACGAGAATACACCAACGGCAAAGAAAAAAAAAGAAAAACTAAGCAAATCAACGAAGACAACCAATAAGAACAGTGGAAAAAAAAACACTAAGTAAATCAAAAACAAACACAAAAAAAAACATTGCAAAAAAGGAAAAAACCATCCAAAAAAAAAAAACATAAAGAAAAAAAGAAAACACTAAGAAATGCAACGAGAATACAGGAAAGCAAAACACAAAAGAATAGCAGAGAGATTTCAAAAAAAAAGAAGAAATGAAAACATATATCAGAACAAGTACCAAAAAAAAAACCAAGGAACCGCAATCGCAACAACAATATCAAAGTAAGCTCTTAGGTAAAAATAACACAATAACCATAGGAGCACGATAGAAAAGGCAAGTCAATACAGCCACAATAACAAACAGTAACATCAAGAATACTACGACTAACGATATCCAGGTAAAGCCCAAACCAAGAGAATAGAAACAAAGCCAAAGGACAAGTGATCACGCAAATACTACGCAATAAAAAGCAGAAACACGTTGTAAGGAAGCGTTTTCGCTTCCTTACGAAATACAAGTCCGTCCGCTTAAAAGTCCACCCGCACTCCGCAGCCAGCAAGTCCGATCTGTCCGCATGCCCTTCTGTGAACAATACACGAGCAGCGCCCTCCAACTTCAAATGCAAACTCATAAATTATACTTGCAAAGTTAATCATAAAAACACACACCTATTCTTGTAAAATTAAAATCTCAAAACATACACTCACTTAAGATCATAAAAACGCACACCTATTCTTGTAAAATTAAAATGATCTCAAACACACACTAAATATGCTCATACTTGCAGAAAGAGAAAATGTATAGACGCATATTGCACAGGCCTACGCTAGTTAATCCATAGGAACACACACTCCACCAAACGAAGGGTAAAGAGAATGAAGAAAACTTGCATGAAATGGCTCGTAGGCATAGAACATGTAAAATCATACAACACAAACGAATTTAGGCACAAAACCATAGGTAATATTTACACAGAATAGGTATGAATAAGAGCTGTCCGACACAACCCAAAGCCATAGAACTTGTGAGTCATATAACTCAAACCCAAGTCAAACACAAGTATAAAACCATATGAAAAAAGTAACATACAGAAATCTGTATGCCTTAAAAACTGTATAAGCGAACGATAGAAACGCGTACATATTACGCATTACGGTATAAATCCCGTTAGGTTATTTAAGCAAGTAGAAACCCTTATGCTACGCAATGCATAAGCATACTCGCTCATGCAAACGCACATATCCAAAGAATCACGCATAGCATTTTATAGTACTGTTAGGTCATAGTAACATGCAGAAATCTCTATGCCTTAAAAACTGTGTAAGCGATAGAAACGCTGACATATTACGCATTACTGCGTAAACCCCGTTAGGGTATATAATCAGGTAGTAACCCTTATGCTCTACAATGAATATACGATCAGACAAAACAAATAAACGTTAGAGTCACACATAGCAATGCACACCAATACCCGTACGCGCAAAGAGCACAAACACGCACACAATATTACACAAAATGCACAAAGACACGATCACACATGTAGAAACACACAAAAAAAAAAGCAAACAAGCATATGCAAACACAGTGGAAGAGGAAGGCACAAGCACTCACATACCTAACGGTGATTGAATCACGCGATTTGGTACCTGGGTGGCTGTTGTGTCGAAATTTGAACAAACATAATAATAAGCTAGATGTAAGTGATATCAAGTTATATATAAGCAGGCTCATGCGAGTCGTAACTAAGGTTGCGACTGCAGCGAACCTAAGCTACCTCAGCACATGTAAACACATAGATGTTGGCAATAGGACAAGTGAGCGAGACTCAGGCTATAAAGGAACAGCGTATCGCACAGACTCGTTGATTTTGGTGTCATAGCCGTCTAAGGAGCGCCCCGCGATATTAAAAGCGAAACGAAAAGAAAGTGAAAGTCTAACGTCGTAAGAAAAGAAAATAAAACGGTAAGCGCGCAACAAAGTCGGGTCACCTCGCTGGTTTCTTCTCCTTGCCCCAGCCATTTTCTACAAACATTGCTGTACTTCCGTCCAGTAAAGTATAACCAATAAAGCCTGGAAATTACACACCATTCCCCCCCAAAGGTCCTGATTATTTTTCTAAATTTTCTTGCAACGAATCCTGGATTGACTGAGTCATACCCCGCCTAAGGAAACTCGTTACAACGTATAATTATTTTACAAAAGCTGAAGGAGAATTCGAAGTATACTAGGCGAGAACAATAACAATAATAACAGTAGTAGAAGAGAAACAAATGGATCACACATGTCGACCGTACGCACCCATACCACAAAAGGCAATAAGAAACATATGAGACCAACAAGCTAGAACACCGCCAATTAATGCATGCAGGTTGCATTAACAAAGCCCCGTTAGCGGCTCATACACAATGCCAGCCTACGTGGTAAGTAAACAGCCACGCAGTCAGCACTTCAAGTGTGACACGCATCGTGGAAAGAGTAAAAAGAGGTAAAGGAAAATTAGTATCATCAGAAATACATGTAGCAACATGGAACGCCGTTTCGCTACCTACGCCAAAATTGACATCTCCAACGGTCATTTCCAGCGGTTGGCCCCCGGCCGTTGGCTCAACGACCGTATCATAGAAGTATACAGTAAATGGGTGATAAATCAGCAAACAGCGGCAGGGATTAGGGACCAGGTCCACCTGGCCACTCCCTTTCTATACAGAAAAATCGCGCAAGCGATTCCCAACGAAAAATTGCTCCTCCGCCGGGCGCAGCACTGCCAAGAAAAAAATGCCTGATTATCCCTATCTGCGAGCAAGCCCACTGGCGCCTATGGATTGTGGCTCACCCAGATCTCGCGGCAGAAACCAGCGCGATATACGTCATCGACTCGTTGGAAAACTATCCGACAGAGGAAATAGCACCGCACATTCGACGCTACGTCAAACGCCTAAACCGGATGAAGCACGGCCAGGACATACACTGCGACACGCAATCATTGCCGCTGCGAAAGGTCCAAGGCCCGCTGCAGGCCAACAAGACGGATTGTGGCGTGTACCTACTCCGGAACCTCGAGGCATACCTACAGCAAGATGAGACCAGTTGGGACCTGCACACCTTGCCGCTGGCCTGGTGTACGGCGGCAGAGGCCCACCAAACGCGGATAAAGATAGCAGCTGTGCTGCTGGAATTAGCAACTGAGAAAGGTGAAACCCAGGCCAGTGCCATTGAGCCCGTCGATTCCGCAGATGACGTCGCCATCATCACACCCCCTGCTGAACCAATCACAGTACGAGCGATGACCGTCGGGGAACCAGTCGGAATGACCACCGCCAGTGAAACAATGAAACCATGGACCAACGAGGAACCCATCAGCCTGGGGGTTATCGTCCCTTTCGACCCTTTTGGCTGCTAGAGGTGGGGCCAGCTGAGAAACCAGTACTCGGAAAAGGAGACGAGTGGATCCCAGTGGAGGGGGATGACTCGTATTGTCGCTACCTACAAGAGAAATACAAATCAGTACAGAAAAGGGGGCGGTTCCACGACTTCTTGGGGGGCCAATGGTGCCGCACTGTCCGTGGTCGGGGGTCCTGTCGGGTCGATCGCTTCTCCCGAAGTGAGGGGGGGGGGGGGGGGATGTAAGGAAGCGATTTTGCTTCCTTACGAAAAATGGTCCGGTGCATAATATCACACACTAAATATACCTATACCCTGTAAACATCAAATGCATAATATCACACACTAAATATACCTATACCCTGTAAAGATCAAATGCATTATATCACACACTAAATATACCTACACCCTGTAAAGATAAAATCATAATATCACACACCTATACCTTGTAAAGTTAAAACCTTAGAAACATACACCAAATGTAGTGCAAAAAGAAAAAAAGTATAAAACACATAATACCATAGAAGCACACCCCAGGACAGATTAAGAACCCCAGTGTACCAAAAAAAAGCTTAGACCTAAATCTCAAAATGTTAATAGCGGAGTCCAGAACTAAAATAAAAGGAAAAAGCTTAGAAATCAAGAACCCCAGTGTATCAAAAGCTTAGATTCAAATTTCCAATGTTAATGGCAGAGTCAAGAACCCAAGTAAAGGAAAAAAAGCTTAGATTTAAGAAATTAAGAACCCCAGTGTACCAAAAGCTTAGATTCCAAAATCTCAAAATGATAATAGCAGAGTCAAAGACCCAAATATAAAAAATAAGGGAAGGAAAAAAGGGAAGCTTAGATTCAAGACATCAACTCCCAAAGGTATAAAAGCTTGGACTCAAAACCTCACAATGTTTTAAGAACGCAAATGTATGAAAGATCTAGTGAAAAAACTCAGAGTGTCCAAAGCATAAGGGAAAATCACAGTTTGCAAAAAAATCAAGAGTTGAGAACACAAATGTAGAGAGCATAGGTCTGAGAACCCGGTAGGTGTTAAAACATAAGTATAAGAGCACAACCCGACTCATACAATCAAGTAAAGTCGAAACAGTCTGAACACAGCCCAAACCTACGCAGAAGCTACAGCAGCATCGCACAAAGATATAGTACCGTTAGGTCACCTTGAACCTTCAAATAATGTACCAAGCTGATAGCACCGTTAGGGTATACCAAACTTCTAGGAGCAAGTACTTAGGTAGAAAAAGAAAATAATAAGAACATACGACAAACTGCATACACAAAATGTACAAAGACACGATCACACATGTAGAAACACACAAAGCACATGCAAACAGAGTGCACAAGCACTCACATACCGAACGGTGATTGAATCACGAGATTTGGTACCTGAGTGCCTAGCGAGTAGACATTTGAACAAACATAGTAATAAGCTAGATGTAAGTTGGTTTTAAGTTGTGCATAAGTAGGATCATGCAAGTCGAAACTGAGGTTGCGACTGCAGCTAACGTAAGCTAAGCATACACATGTAAACACATAGAGCATGTTGGCAACGGGACAAGCGAGCGAGACTGCAGCTATAAAAGAGCACCACATCGCGCAGATTCTCTCATTTCGGTGTCATAGCTGCTCGAAGCAACCCGCGACATTAAAAGCGAAAAGAAAGTGAAAATCTAACGTCGTAAGAAAAAAAAAACAAAGACGGTACTCGCGCAACAGAGTCGAGTCACCTCGCTGGTTCCTTTTCCTTGCCATAGCCCAGTTCTACACAAATTGCTGTACTTCTATCCAGTAAAGAGGAAACAATAACTCTAGGAAACTATACACCATTCACCCCGAAGGTCCGGATTATTTTTATTTCTAAATTTTCTTGCAACGAATCCTGGATTGACTGAGTCATACCCCGCCCAAGGAAACTCGTTACAACATGTAGATACAGATAATATAACAATTATCTTTCTTACTGTCTTTGCTAAGTTTATTCTTATCCGCTTTACCGAGTATTAGTGTAAGTTTTGCAGGACATCTGCACTTAAGGTAATCACGGAACATGTCGCTAATGTCAAAGGGGACCATTTCTACGAATTTCCACAGCATTCGCTCCTAAGGAAATCGATTTGGATCAGTCGAAATAAAAGGGAAAGAGTTAACCAGAGCTAAATAAACTAAGCTAAGCAAACATAATAGGAAACCAAATATAAAAACAGCAACTTTGAGTAATGAGCGTCTGCGATGAATTACTCAGAATAACATCACACTACTGCAGGCATTAGAAAAACATGAGCTGATATATAAAGTAGGACAAGTTTGTAGTTAATCTTTTGACCCAATAAAGTGCGGTCACACTGACCGAGAAAAAAACATATTTTTCTGATATAGAAAACTTTAACTTATATGTAAATTTTTTCTCGTTTTTTTTTTTATTTCTAGAAGTTCAGTTGCGCACGATAAGTAAAATAAAGCTTATAAAAAGTTGAAGTATTGAAGCTGTAAGGAAGCATTTTGCGTCCTTACCGATAAGAAGTCCGTGCGCACAAATATCTACCCGTAGACCCCAAGCAGTCCGTCTGGCTTGTCCCTACATGTCCTTTGTCTTACTGATTACCAGATGATCACCCTCCTCCCGCACAAACTGTCGATAACGCAAGATTCACATAAGAAGGCATAAATGGGTGATAGAGTGCACACCAGCATAGGAAACATATATAAATATAAACGGTATAACATGTATATATTTAAAACGTATAAAATGTATAAAACACGTACAAACGTACAAACCCCATGAAACATATACGAAGGTATAAACTGTTGATAAAATGGGAAACATATATAAGCATAAACGGTGTAACATGTATATATTTAAAACGTATAAAATGTATAAAACGCGTGCAAACGTACAAACCCCATGAAATGTTTACAAACATA
>NW_024003405.1:0-2191 GCF_014805625.2 Glossina fuscipes | reverse complement strand
ATTTTTAAAAATTCGTGGTGGGCATTGATCCGCAATAGTAATTTGACGTAGAGAATAAGTTTACCAAATTTACATCAAAGTAGTCTATGCCTCATGCAAGGCTTATTGTAAATGGTGAGCGTTTCGGCAAAATCTGATGTTTTTAGATGAAAATTCCTCCAATCGTTTAACTTATTTCCGCATTGGATCTTAACAAATAGTTTGATATTTGAGCAAAAACGTTTAACGTTGTCTGGGCTTCCTTTCATTTTCTTTTTTGTTTGTTTGCTTGTGTGTCGTGATGACCTGCGGAGCCATAATTGGTTATATTCCCGTATGCCCTGCTTTGTGTGCAAAAAAGTGTTTAAAATGCACAATTAACTGCACCCTGTGCCCAATGCAGCAGACGTTGTCATATGGATTGAGGCAAGATTTCGCAAGATCAATTAGGAGTCCGATGCTCTCCTTTAGCTGCTAGAATTGTTCAAACACATCGCGGGAGGCACTCCTACGTCAGCAACTTCAACGTGCGGTCGACTAAATCGCACGGAACTTCAATTTAGGGTTTCAAGAGTTCTGTGATAGCGGTGACGAAAAGATTGAAGATATAAGAATTAAATTTGAGGAGAACTTTAACTCACGCATTAGTGACCCACAATCAGCATTGAGAGTGGTGGAGGAAGAGTTAGAGAAGAGTCAATCTTTGAAAGTAATGCATACCTGATTTGACAGTGCTGTTATCTCGTGTGGTCTTTATACGTTGCTAAACAGCTACTACGAAGTCTAATCTTTCTCCAATATCTTCTTAATCCCTCTTAAGGCATATCAGCCTTTCTTGTTACATTTATTTTAGTTGGTTTTCTTATGTATTGCATTAAAACACCGTTAGAATAACATTCAAGTCAATTTCGAAATGCATATGCATGTACTTAAAGCCATGCATTTAAGATGGTTTGTTACACCGTATTTTTGTAATAAGCGTCTTGCTCTGTTGTAACTCATACTCCAAATATTAGTCCTTCCAACTGGTCTATGAAACTGGATGAGCTTAGTAACCTTCTCGACGGCAATATATTTGATATTTCTGCTGTACGCGAAACTTGACCAAAGAACTTCTTTTCTGACATCTCTGTGAGTCTGTCAGGCTATAATATAGATAGAAATGACCGACCAGTGTCTAGAGGTGGGGGAGTTGCACTACACACCTCGTATGAAGTGTACTTTAAGTAACTTTTTCGAGTCACGGAGGAGGGGATCTGTCAATCTCGTTTTGTTGAACTCAGAGTTCAGGATGAAAATCTGGTGATTGGTGTTGTCTACTTATCCAGAGGAGACATGTCCTCTTCAAAAGAAAGCATAGTGATCTGCTTATTATGTACCCCAATATTGTAATAACTGAAGATTTTAATTAATGGTTTATTTATGTGCTCCATAAATGGCCTCTGCTGCAGCCATAATTGCTTACCCAGTGATTTTAATACCCAGCATCAATACACATCACTTATTGATTATTTTCTTTTAAGTAAGAATCTCATTTTTGTACTACGTTATGGAGCTGTCGTCACTGGTTCTTCGCATCACATATTAGCACATTAAGGACGGTATGTACCACCGGTGGCTCACAAGCAAATGCTTTGTCTGGCGGCGTGTACCACCAGTAGTTCAGATCAGGTATAGTTTTGTTAGATGAAAAAATCTTGTGGTGAAAAATAATTTTTTTATTGAAAAATTCAAGAGCTTATTATTTTAGGTGGGCTATAATACAGTTAATATGGTTACTTATTCGTTCTTGTGGGTTTTTTTAAAACATTCAAGCCATAGTGGTGGTTCACCTTCGCAAAATCGGCAAAACGTTGTAACCCTTTTCGATTTTTTTGAAGCAATAGTTCTACCTCGTCGAGCAGATAAGTTTTTATAACATTCACGACATCGTTTCCATGACTTTCTGACAGTCCCAGGATACTTCTGAAGAAAATGTGCAGTTCCGCTTTTAGGTTTAGTGGTTCTGTAGGCATTTCATCCAGGAGCCGGTCAAAATACAGTATAATTTTTCCATGGTCATACTTCATACGTGAACAGTAAATTCGAAGACGACATGCACGCAACGATCCGTAGGTATGAGCGCTGTGTATATGATATAATAAACGTAGAATAAAAGGAAACTGTACTTTTGAGTATGAAGTTTTGGTAACGAACATTTTGTGCAAGGCGC
>NW_024003404.1:0-5057 GCF_014805625.2 Glossina fuscipes | reverse complement strand
TCTCTCTCCACTGCTTTCTGACCATGATCATCATGATTCTTGTACAGGCGACATCCCCTGCGGAATTGAACACAATTGAACGGAAGAAGAAATAAATAAAAAGTTTCATATACGTTTCACGGTTACGAAACAGCGCATCACAAATTGACCGCATTATAAAAGAGGTGCCTGTAGAATGGATTCTAATGACAAGCTAATAATTCTGTGTAGCACTATCATCCATCCGTTCATGTTTTATTGAATAGCTTTATAAGATTTTATTTCGTTTAAAAACTTTTCGAAAATTTTCGCAATCTTGGATACCTCGTATCAACCCTTTGTCGTAGTTCTTCATGCGCTTATTAATCAAAATTTCGATACAATAAAGTTATAAGTTCTTAGTTATGTTATATAAATCAAAAATTATAATATTTACATTTTCTTTATAATCACATATTTACAACAAAAGCAACAACAAGAATTTTAAGTTGTTATAGCAAAGCACGTTCAGTTTTATTTCGAAGTTTTATACAAAAAAAGGAGAGAAAAAAAAAAAATGAAAGTTATCTATGTACTACACGCATCCAGTATGGAGGAAAAGGAAACACTTTAAATGCCTTCGGCAAAGAAATCAAGTTCAATATATTATTACGTTATGTTATCTCTTATTCTAAACTTTGTTATCCTTCTTCCGTAGATCGTAATGAACAAAAAAAGAATCAAAATAAATATAATTATGTTAAAGACTCTTATTATATCATAACTTGATAGCATTTACGTTAGTCGCATCGTGTTCTTGTTTTTTTTACTTTTTTATTTTTTTTTTACTTTATTTTAAAGGTCATAAATATTAAATATGATCTTTTTGTAAGTTTTCGTTACGTAATATTAATACCAACACCAACCAAGTGATAGATAACGGGCATAACTTTGTATAGTAATCAGTAATCATTCAGTCAAACAAAATCCATATCCAGCCTCGTAAGGAAAACCAATATACATACAAGTTGAGTGAGAACGCACACCCGATTGGCATGCAACATATATCAGTGTATTTGTAGACAGAGAAATAAACTATCGCTTTTACATATATAAGTATATATATAAATATATATATATATATGTATATTAAATATAAATATATATTTACGATGTGTTCGTTCAAGTAATGCAGTTTTTCTCCGGTCTTTTCTGTTTTCTCGTTTTTCTTTTTTTTTCTGTTTTTGTTTTTGTTTTTTTTGCTATTTCCTTAGTTTTATTTACAAATTTCATGTTATAAAATATTCTATAAGCATAATTAGTAGCAGCCGCTTCCTGTTGGCGTCTTTTATGCAAGTATATGCTGCTGTTTGGTGTACATGTACCAGCACGTATAAGTGCTGATATGTCGTTCATATATATATATATATATATATATATATATATATATATATATATATAGTAAATGTCCTCGGATATCCTTATCGCATCCTGCTTGTCTCTATGTTGTTTTTATGCATAGTCATAGTTACAGTCTTTGAGAATAGGTTGTAACGGCCGCGAACAAACCTCGGGTAGGGTGTCTGTCGGTCTGTATCAACCGCAAGCGGCGGAATAACGGCATGCCGTTAGACAAAATCATGCGATTTTGTGGTACCGCTAATAAATCGCATGATCTTGCGGTATATGTGTTTATTTTGTTCTTTTCTGATCTCCTTACTTGCAAGTACAGGCAAAATCGTATGAATTTGCGGTACCTTTGCTTGCTTTTGCAAGTACAGGCAGAATCGTATGATTTTGCGGTACTCCTTTTTTTTCCCTTTTGCTCTTGCAAGCATAGGCAAAATCGTATGATTTTGCGGAATCTATGCTTGCTCTTGTGAGAGTAGCGGCAAGCCGTTATAGAGAGAGCAAGAGGAAGAAGAAGAGGGAAATGGAGTAAAAAGGAGACGTCTGTCTGCGTTTCAAAAATTGAAGTCAGAGGGGATAGTTCTAAGTTGAGTTTAGTCTTAGGCAGGCTCTCACTGAGTGCGGTTCTTGTTATTTACAGCAGTTCTGTTAACATTTCACATGGTGCTCACCTTTTATTGTTGTGTGTTTAAGTGGTAACTACAAAATGATATAGAAAGAAATATGCTTTTAATAATTTAAAAATTGGGAAAAAAAGGAGTTGTAAGTTGAGTTTGGTTCAGGGCAGTCGGGTTTCAGGAGCTGAAGTGTGAACGTCGGCAAGTGCTCTTGCTAGTGCTTTGTGATTATATGGTACTTCAAAAAAAAAAACAAAATTTAACCTGACAGACATTAAATAGAATTGATATTTGATAGAATATTAAAAAGAAAAAGCGAATATAATGAATCTGTTTAACATACATTAAATAGAATTGATATTTGATAAAATATTAAAAAGAAAAAGCAAATATAAAAAAATCTGTTTAACATACATTAAATAGAATTGATATTTGATAAAATAGTAAAAAGAAAAAGCAAATATAAAAAAAAATCTGTTTAGCATTTGTACTGTACGACAATAGAAGAAAAAAAAAAGGACTATTAAACATATAGTACACACATCATATTATACATAAATGATCGGTGCAGAAACGATACTTTTATAAAATTAGCAAAAATTGTGGTCGATTAGATATATCGGATATAAAATTTAAACGATTTGATACCAAAAGCCATTCTTTCTACACTTAAAACCAACAAAAGGAAAAGAAGAATCAATAATCTGTGCCAGTTGAAGGTATCAAGCAAAGCGCATCGCACTTGTGTATGAATGTATTATTTTTTTTAAGTATCATTGACGTTCGTAGAAACATATTGGTGTCTAAATGGTGTAAAAGAACATATAACCCACCAACCCTGTATAACATAAAAAAAAAGGGAATTTCTTTTTGTATGCGTGCTTTTGAAACGAAAGAAGAAAAATAAAAAAAAATATTTGTATACATATTGTGCGATGGTTACTACCATTTAGCATCACAAAAACAAAAACTTTGTCACCTAAATTAATTACTTGTACAGAAATTCTGCGATTGTAAAACTTTGCTGTGAAATAAAAAAATGAAATATTTATATACATATTGTGCGTTGATTACTACCATTGAGCCATCTCAAAGAAAAAAAGGGGCTTTGTCACCTAATTCAACTACTTGTACGGAGATCCTACGATTGTAAAACTTTGCTGTGAAAGGTGGAAAAGGCTTATTGGAAAGAGGAACAGGGATTGCCGATGTAGCAGTTACCGCGGCCGACACTGCACCGACGCCTGTACAGTAAGTTAGTTTAGTCTGTTTAATAATTTTTTTTGTGTTTTTCCCAATGCGTGGCTAAGCGTGCGCTGCCACCGCTGTGGCTACGCAAAAGGGGTGTGCATATGATGGCACGGTAGGGAAGACTCCAGACGGTTACAGACGGACTTACGGTGGACAGACGGACGCTAGACAACCGACGGGACGTTTCCTTTTGTTGTTTTTTTTGTATTTCTTTGTCCAAAAATAAATCCTCAGCCGGCGAGGAAAGAAAAAGAGTCTCGTGACAAGGTTCATTTTATGCAACAACATTTCATGCATAATAAACTTTCACAGTTTTTGGATGAATTGGCCACAAATTGTGTTAAACTTGTTGTTGTTTTTGTTGTTGGGGTTGGTTTTCTTTTTCTGTTTTTTTTTTCTTTTCTTTTTTTTTTTTTTTTTTGTATAACTTTATGAGATCCTAAAGCAATCAAATACCTTACATAACCTTAATAGCTTTTCAAATTCAGTAGCAGAGGACAACAATTTGACGTAGTCTAAAAAGTAATAAGCTTTCAAAGGGATTGACTTAATTAAGGCATTATTATTACTATTAATTAGCAAATGTGCTGATTTCTTTGTACTACCTACGATGTATGCCTTAGCTGTTTATACCGTGTGCCGCAAGAATATATTAAGTTTGTGCAGATATATGCAACAGACAGAAGGGCTTGAAGTAGATCACCCTTTTTATTATGTCTTAATCGATGCAAGCTTTTCGGGCTGTCTGTCCGTTCATCCGGCTCTTTCTGTTTGATTTTACAGTAATTTTTCAATTATTTCTGGCACTGACGTGGCTTGACTAAAAAAGTGAACTATTAAAAAAGAATTCGGATCGGGCCACGTTTTAACACATAATTTTGAAAAGTCATTACATGAATAACTGTGCGAAAGATAACTGTAGCGTGGTTCACACCTGACTTTAAAAAGGCCTTATATATAGATAACTCTAAGGTAGCGTAGGGTATTTGAACGTGGCTCGTGATCTACTGTAGTGTTTTTATTTGTTTACGATAAGTCTTTGTATCCGGATGTTAAAATGTAATTATAATCTAAAAAAGTTGGTGTAAAACAATTTACGGTGCCTTTGGAAATTTACGTGTTATAGAGCGGCAACTTTTGTCTATTGACAGACATATCGGCAGTAAATGAAAAGCGAAGATAATCTTTAAAAAACCAAACACGGATACAAAAACTTTGGTACCCGTAAACTACTATTGAAAAAAAAAAAAGAAAGAAAAAAGATGCGTACCTCATAGATGACTTTTTAAATTTGGTAAGAGGTTGCATTAGATAAGAATATCCAAGAAATAGACGACAAAGTAGATAATGTCGCTAAACCCGAATACAGTGAAATCGAGGATTTTGTTTATGCCTGTCGGTTAATATGTCACAGACTATCTCGAATCTGCTGTCGAGAAGGCAAGAGTCAGTATTAATTCTGGGCACGATCGTTGGTCACGGGTTCAAATCTTAATGCACCAGACGATGCTTGGGCGTAGCTACATAGTTATATAATAATACCATAATAATAACTGTAATAATAATACCTATGGCTGTATGTATGTAAAACGTAGAAGGGCTAACGATAGACCCACTTTTTGTTTTAATGATCGATTAACAAAAGAACCCTGAGCTTGTCTGTCCATCTGTCCGTTTTGTTTTCCTATATATCGATGAAATTCGGTACCTGGATATGTTTTGATCCAAAGCCGAACGTTATTGAAAATGATTCCGATCGGACAAACACTTCAATTACTTCCCTTATAGTGCCACATTTTGAAGAGTCGTTACATGAATAGT
>NW_024003403.1:0-10110 GCF_014805625.2 Glossina fuscipes | reverse complement strand
TAGACAACTTTGTAATTCGAATTTTGTATAGTTACGATCTATTCGTGCGCCTAAGAAACCGTGAGACAGGAAAATAACTTTTCGCAGATCTATTAGTTATACTCTAATGCTAATCCAAAAAAGATACACTGGCAATTTGATCATTTTTTTA
Source organism: Glossina fuscipes (assembly GCF_014805625.2). Taxonomy (NCBI): domain Eukaryota; kingdom Metazoa; phylum Arthropoda; class Insecta; order Diptera; family Glossinidae; genus Glossina; species Glossina fuscipes. The sequence continues at coordinate 9,959 of NW_024003403.1, read as the reverse complement.
TTTTTGTTGATAACGTTTTCAAAACCATTGAAAATTCGAATTAAAAGCAATACCGAGTTACAAGGGAATCTGAATCGATTTAGTTAGCTTAGTTAGATTTAGTTAAACAACGAGTTAGGATGTATGCGTGATCCAAGCAAAAATTATGTTAGTTTCTGTCAGCAAAATTTCGCTTCTCACCCAAATTTTTGAATCAAAAATATCTGCTTAGTCGTTTCATCTAAAATACGCTGCACTTCACTTGCGGCAGCGCTTTTGTATCGCTCGTATATAAGGGCATACTCTCAATATTAGTATCCAAAATGTTTTTCTTACGCCGTTCCGATCTCATTTAAAAAACTCATATTTCAATTTTCAAATTAATGTATCAGGCTTACATTCAGGTTCATGATCACATTTCAATCCATATTAGTATCTTTATTAATATTCATATGTATATATTCACATATTCATTTTACGTATTCATATGCATATTCATAGCCATATACATAATTATATTTCTACTCGTACTCAAATTTCTGTCCATATGCATATGGACAGAAAATCCATTCATTCAGTTTCTATGTTCATACCGAAATCCATATTCATATCTATAATCATATCTTTCATCCACATTCCCTAACATGAATATTCATATACATATTTATGTTTATATTTGTGCTCATACTCGCATTCATATTCTTATCCATATGCGTGCATACCCATATTCCGATTCATGTTCTTATGCGTATTCATACATACATTCACATTCATATTCACGTTTATATTAAAATTCATATTTATATGCATATTTATTTTCATTGTTCATATATTCATATTTATCATCCTTTGGAGAATTATCTTCGCGTTAATCATTTTATTCAAGAAACTTTTTTTCGCCTAGAAAATTGGTGCAACGATGCTTATGACATATTTATATTAATAGTTTACGAGCAGTCGGAGCTAGTTAAAAAGTTCAGCTTAAAAACAGTTTTGATTATTTAACTATAACCAATAAGAAATGCTCAGCAGAAGACTTTTAACTTTTCCATATACTGTCATCAAGGGTGTGTTGGATAACAATGATTTTAGATGAAAAGTATCAAGAAATGCAATCTAGTTTTTAACATATTTTGGACATGATTATGAATATAAGTATGAATATGAATATGGTTATGAATGTGAGTATGAATATGAATATGGTTATGAATGTGAGTATGAATATGAATATAATTATGAATATGAGTGTAAATATGAGTATGAATATGAGTATGAATTTGGGTATGAATATGAATATGATTATGAATATGAGTATGGACATGAATATGACCATGAATATGATTAGGTAAACATTTAGAATTCGTTTATTATAATCATATCGAATGAATATGAACACGATTATGAATATGAGTATGAATATGAATATGATTATCAATAAGAGTATGAATATGATTATGAATATGAGAATGAACATAAATATGAGTATGAATATGATTATGAATATAAGAATGAGCATGAATATGATTAGGTAAACGTTTAGGATTCGTTTATTATATGAATATGAATATGATAATGAATATGAAAATTAACATAAATAGGATTGTGTAAACATTCGTTTACTGTATGTACACACATAAGGACAATACTAAACCACCACGAAACCCGAGCCGTTTTTATTATTCAGAACTCGAAAAACGTAAACACATTTTAAAGCACACCAGAGGATTTCGACGAAATTTCAATAGAATATGAGAACCCTTTAGAAAAAAAAATTAAAGTAATTTTTCAAAAAATTTAACGCAATAAATTTTCCATTTGATATCTATAAATAATGCATAGTAAATATGTAAAGAGTTGAAAGAAAAATTTACTGCTTTTGCTAAATAAGCGCACATCAATAAATTGAATTTCGTATGCAATACATTAGTTTACGTTCGTGAAGCGTATTGATATCATTTATAAAATTTATTTACACAACTGTAGTCATATTCACAATTGTGTATGTCGTTGTTGTTGTAGTTTTATTTTTATTATTATGATTTTTTTCACTTTTCTTTGTATATAACGGAAACAGATTATTTGAGGAACATTATATCTTCACACTGACGGGTAATTTAAATCAAAAACTCAGCTCTATTTAGCTAATGTGAATGGATGTGTTGTGTATAGGCAAATTTAATACATTTAGGAAATTTTCACTAAATATAAAAGAACATATGTTTTACTATCGGCGATGATGTACACACATACTCATTTTGCAGAGGGTATATTAAATTTGTCAAATTTATTTGTAACTAAGAATTTTATATATATGGGATGGGAATAATGCAAACAAATAGTTGACAGTGAGAAAGATAAACGAATAAAAGATTTATGTAATGCAGTAAAGGGTAACGTTCTTGCGAAAATCAAGTTGAAAGTCGTACTTTGACGTCGTTACGTAAACCTATGTTCAAAGAGAAATTTTTTCAACTAAATTAAATTTTTTCTAACTGTCACTGTAAAAATTATGATAATAAATATAGAAAATAAATTAAAAGCAAGCAAGCGACCTACGCATATATAGTGTATGTGCTCTTAAAAAGGAAGAATAGCGAAATTGGCTCAGCCATGTTTGTAAGTGCCTGCCAACACTTCATTTTGATGTGCAAATCAAATTTTATATGCTTTGCTCTAATTGTCCGATATTTAGGTAAAATTAAAAAATCAGGTAATTTAATCGTCTTTGCACAATTAGTAACAATTGCAGATCGATGAATTTATTGATCGGAGCTTCTGATGTGGTATTAGGTAAGTTTCTCGGACACGTCGGCTATGTTATGCAACGATTTAAATAAGTTTACATACAGTTGTCTATGAAGAGTCATTTCCGTTAAGTAAATATAGTAGAGTTATGCTTACATAGCCTGCAAGGCCTACATTACTGCAAACATATATACTCTTTATATACAAAATCGCCGAAAAAGCAACAAATGGAAAGACATTCAGCTTAAGCCGGGTCTAATTTCTTCCATACTCTCATCTCTTATTTCTCCAGTTAATGTGAGGCCTATACCAGAATTGCCAAATATATATTAACATAAACCACTCAGCGGAATTAGTCCTGCTTGCTTGTCCGTTTGTTGAAGTCACGCTAGCTAAACAACTAATCATCCAAGTCACGCTTATAAGCAAAGGAGGGAACCTTAAGTTTTAAAAACTTTTGTTTCGTCTCTATGCACAAAAGTAAGAAAGTCAATTAGTGACAATCCGAATTTATGATGAATGCCTTCTTCTCTGTAAATTATGGTTTAACGTACGTCAAGCTTCTGGATCAGGCGTCTAAGTTGTCATTCATTTCAAAGAAATTTCAGATGAAAATGATAGTTTACTCGTAACTATTTAGTCAATATATACGAATTCTTTATCCATAGTCATCCATTCTTACAGTTCTCTAGTATTACGTTTCATTACATTTGTTTGTTGAATTTAGATCCCCCTCTTTTAAAAATAGGACTTTTATTACTGATCTTATTCTTACTCTTTCAACATCCCATTGCCTTTTCATCGTTGATATAGAAGCATCAACGAGGAGCGCATTTTTTTTTTACAATTTCTTCTCTTTGACGTTCATAGGATCCTTTATAATTGTTTTTTGATCACTTTTTATGCATGTTAGTCCAATTTACATAACCATTAATTAACCACTTGTCCCAAACGTCATCGTCAATATGTTGTCGGTTGGAAATATTTCGATGATTCCCATGTTGTTACATTCTCAACTTATTCTGAAATGCACGTACCGGGTCTTGGCTCTGTTGGGACATAATGCAAGCTTTGCTGCATCCGTTATCCTAGTTTCTTCTTCATGATTGTTGCTGCTTCGATAAGAACTGAACTGTTTTTTGTATTTGAATTATAATTCTCTTTTTAAGTTTTAATTAATACATGAGACCTATTACTATTGGTATTATGTCTATCATTACTAGATTTGATGCTTATAGTTTCTTGAATATTATTGTCCTACATGACTGAGAAATCAATTATAAATGCTTAGATGTAATATCTTTCCTACATTATCGTGTCTTCACTTGTAGTGATTCACGGTAAACAACTATTAAGCAGATGTGAAATTGTTTCCGGTATACTTCCACATCTATGACAACTGCCAGCTTCGATGCTTGCATTTCAACCAACTGTTGACATTTTCGAGATCAATATTTGCTGATTGCTTAAATTTGGATATTTTCCATCTGATGATATTAATTTTAATAATTGCATCACATTCTCTATTGTGATTGATTGGATATGGCTATTGCTTTTTAAATTCACTGGTATTAGGTTATCATCCGCATTTAATAAGGATATGTAGAAGGTTACGAAGATGAAGATTTGATTATTATTATTATTGCTGACAGACTGACAGGTAAAGCATATCATATCCGTATGCGGTACAGCAAAGAAATTGGTTTTCGTATACACAAGCAAGTGATCAGAGGGTATCAAAAGAATCGGTCTGAACCAAGTACAATCTCTTTCTTGCTTCCTAATCACATGCATTATACAAATATTTACAATTTCAAACGTTCATATAAAATGTAACGCAAAATTGCTCACACTTTTATATGCATATAGGCTTGTACGTATGTTTGAGTATAGTGTGTTTCCAAATAATATAAAAAAAAAAGAATTATTCTGAAAAAAAAAAAACTAGCAATAAAACGTTTAAAATGTTTTCATTAATATTTCCAAGAATGATAAGAAATTCCACTATTTCATGCGAATTTAGCCTCGAACGTGAATAGAAGGAAATTTGATTTTGAATGAATTATTTATTTAGTTTACCCGATAACCTTAAGCAATTGTAATGTTATCTCTTAAAGAAATTGTTATACAAAAAAAAAAAAAATAAAAAAATAAAAAAAAAAAAATAAGACTGATTTAATAATAAACGTGAGTTGAGTTGCAATGAATTCGAATTCTTTTTTTTCTTTTTAAATTAAGATTCTACTTCAAATTAATTTAATTTCCTTTTTCAGAGTTCCAAGTTATTCCTAGAAACGATCGACTATTCGAAAAAGTTAAACAAAAAAAAAAAAAAAAAAAACACGAATGAAATAAATTAAAATAAAATATATTCTAAAACACAAACGAAAACTGCCTGAAATTTTAACTGATTTTCTTTTTCATAATTTTTTCCAAATAATTAAAAGTAAAAAGAAATCATACACAAAATCTAAAGTTACTAAGTTACTAAGAAAAAATAAACAAAAAAAAAAAAAAAAAAAAAAAAGAGGAAAAAAAAAAACTCTGTTAAAAAAATATTAACATAAAACTACCAGCAACAAAGTTGCAGCAACAATGTTTAACACAATAGTCAAAATTAATGTTTTTATGAAAATAGTAGAAATTTAAGTAAAATTTTGCAAAAAGAAAAAAAAAAAAAACAAAAATCACGCAAATCAAAAAAATTTAAAATTTTTCCAAATCTTTAAAAATAATAAATGAACATATAAGCCAAAAAAAAAGGGAGAGGAACAAAATAGATAAGACGGTTTCATTGCTTAGAGAAAAATCAATTTAGTATGGTGCGTATGAATGTTTCAGCTTCACCCGAACAAGCTACAACACAACAACAAAAACCCAATAATTTGTCTCATAAAAATAATCACAATAGCAACAGTAGTCTAAGCAACAATGTTGCTTCAACATCATCGTCAACGTCATCATTGAATAGTACTGCATCATTGGAGCAAAGTACCTCAGCAGGCATAGTAATGGTGGTACCGCAACAGCAACCGCAACAGCAACAGCAACAGCAACAACAACAACAAACGTCGCAACAATCACCACCAACACCTACAGCAGGCCAGACTCAAGGAATACAATCTCAGCAACAGCAAATTCAATATACTCATGTCCAGCATAATATGCAACATCATGTATTGCCTCAACAACAACAACAACAACAGCAGCAACAGCAGCAGCAACAACAACAACAGCATCAGCAACAGCAACAACAACAGGCTCAACATTCGCCTTCTGAAGCCAGTTCAAATCCTTCGTTGCCGGGCTCACCACCATTGCTGCAATCAACCGCTACGCCACCTCAGGGGGCCCAAATGGTAGCATCTGTGCCTTGTGCTGTACACCATCCCCAACAGCACCAGCAACAGCAAATGGCTTTAATGGCAGCCATGCAAGCACATATGGCCGCCACGGGTGCCGGACCATTACCACCGCATCCTACGCATATGCATCATCATCATGGTCCACCACCGGGACCACATGGGCCACCGCCTCTGCCACCGCCAAATCAACATGGTCATCAACCACTTGAGAACGGACATGTTGCTAGCGGTATCTCACCAAGCGGTTCCACAGCTAGTAATATTAGCTCAGGTAGTTCAGGCAATGGGATTAATGCAGGAAGCGTGCTGACAGCACCTGGTCCACCACCGCCAGGACCTGTTTATATACAATATCACGGGGAATTTTATCCAGCTGAATATTATTTGGCCCCTCATCCACATGAGGGCATTTGTCCACAACATCCACATCATCCCCAGCCAATGTGTGCAATACCAACCGACTTCGGTAAGTTTTTTTTTTTTTTTTGTTTTTAAAGTCAAGCAAGCGAGTTTGAGAAAAATGTTAAAAATTTCTGAATTTAATATCTGACGACACTCGCAGATAAATACATTGTAGTACTAATAGAGTATTAATTTCGAAAAATAATGCCATCGCAGATTAACACCAGTTTAGTAATCATCAGTTTACACCCTGACACCTGCACGTTAAAAGAAACAAAAAAAAAAAAAGAAGAACAAAAAATTCATAGATCAGACATCAAAATCCGAGCTCATTCAGTCATCCGTGCATTTAAATAGTAGAAAATTTATTATGTTAAGACTGAGAGAAAGAACGAGACACACACACACACACACACAGAGATAATGAGAGAGAGAGAGAATGAGAGAGAGAAAGAGAGAGAGAGAGAGAAGGAGTGCAAAGAAGTGCAAGTAGAAATCCCGTTGACTAGACTCAAGTGAAGTGATGCATAGAAAATGCTCTTAAATGAATTTCTCAAATGCATAAATTACAAGAGACGAAATGCAAAGAAACTGACGTCCACCCATAAATGCCTTCATAGATGTATGCAGTTACATATATATATAGGCATATGGCTTTATATAAAGAGGTTTGGAAAGCCGTTATCCGGCGCCATTTTTCAAAAACATCAGAGGCCAAAGCAAACATGTACGACATGACATTTACGAGCCACGATTTTTTCTCAAAAAAAAAAAAACATATTTAAATTAAAATTTTTTTTTTTTTTTCATTTTTATTATATAAGAGAAAGTGTGAATTTTTTTCTTTACTTTCGTTTACTTGAGTGCGTAGTTAGTTACATTTAAACCAAAAAAAAAATGTCAACAAACGAAGGTTTTGTCATTAAAACAGAAGTTGTGGTTGTTGTTTTCGTCATTGTTACTATTTAGCAAGTGTTTTTAGTGACGAGACGAATAAATGCTATTTAAGGATTTGTAATTCGATCGCCATTAATAAGTATAAAAACTAAATGAAAATAAACGCAGTGTCTGTAAGACCTCCTCTTCTAGTTTGTTACGTATGTCTATTGTTAGGCCATCATATTCTAGAATCGCTTATTCATTCACTTAACTGTATGTTTCCATTATTCAAGTGCTTTGCTTGTTACCCTAAAAAGTAGCAAAAGACTTTTAAGGTAAATACAAAAATTTACAAGAAACAATAACAATAACAACAATAGCAATAATAATAACAACAAAAAGCGTACATAAAAAGTAAACAGAAAACAGAAAGCCCCTTAGGTCGACAGACATAACATTAGACAAGCAGCTAAGAAATTCATATATACATAGATACATAGATACATATGTATACAAACATCAAATACATATACATTGAAATGCTTAGAAGCACTTAGAAGAGAGGCATTGAATGCATACAGTGGAAATTTTATGCAAGACTTGATTAATAGTTTTGTTAATTTGTCATTAGTCTTTGGCTCAATGATAGCAAACAGCAACGACAACAGCAATAACAATAGATTGTAATGCCGTGCATTATGTAAATGCATGTCTGTATTAGTTTGTGTGTGTGTGTGTGTGTGTGTGTTTATGTGTATGTGTATATGTTTCTGCTTATATTTGTAATAAATGGCATCGGTTTTAATGGCTCGTTGCTAATGCCATTCACTACATTTATTACATTCCTTTTGCCCTCGCTTTTACTTCTTTTTCTTCTAATTCTTTTAGCATTATGTTGTTATAAATAAGTTCGTGTCGATAAAGTATGCGTGTTGTGGCTGCTTGTGTTACTTTTTCATGCGTATGTTATTTTAAAGGAATATTTCTAAATTCATCTTCCTTTACTCCTTTTGAGGTATTATTCTTTTTTCTTTCTTTTTTTTTACGACCACTCAGGGGACGTTCCCTATGCGTGCATGCAGGGTGGTGATCAAGAAGAGTTATGGGAAGAGTGGGGGTGAAGAAGGGGAGTGGTGTTTGTGAACGTTCAACTTGAAAGTGGAGATATCAGGTATGGCAGGAAAGACCAGAACGATAAGTAGCGGGAGTGAGTTGTACGGTATGTGGGTAACACCGCGACAAATGGAGGACAACGCTGAGAAAGACGTGTTGTTCTTTTGAAGGACTTAATCGGCGGACTTATCTCTTATGTCCGTGCAACACTTGCCCTAAATGTAACTGTACGCAAGCGCAACCCATCCTGCATTACGCCGATGTCCAAGGGTACCGAGAGATCTGGACAAACTTTTATCGCCCATGTGCACCTGAGCCTGTCGCTGTATGTCGTCGATGGCCTCCAAGCAAAGTTTGGAGGCTCCCGCTCAACCCCTGCCTCTTATACTGTAATTTGGACCAAATATAGGCGGTGTCGCAGTGAAATGTTTTTTGCACTGGTTTAAAAGATCTAATTGACACTTTGAACACATGTGCTGTATAACGAACTTCGTTTACTGTTCTCATGCCCACAACATTAAGGACTGCTGATTCTTCAATGATTCGTCTAAAGAGAGAGGTTTTTCATAATTTTTCCTGTGCGGATCAATATTGTTACCAAAAACAAAGAGTTTCTTTTAGTTTGGACATTTTATTAGTTAAACATTTCATGGGAAAATTATTATAGCTTGGCTCATAAAAAAAAAAAAACGGGAAACATTGACTTGGCTTTAAGGTTTACTATCTATCATAAGCTAAGGATGTATTAGAGTCAGATCAGTAATAAACGCAAGTATAGAACAATAGTATAGTTTGTTCTCGATTGGCGTTACTTTTGGAATCGAGCTTACGATATCCTTTACAAAAAGATCAGAGGCTGTTGTCATTATATAATATGCACCCTATACCGAAATAATATCTCCTCTTTTGAGACTCCACATAGTAGGTAACATGTTGCAGGCACAGTGTTACTAACGTTTCTTTAAGAGCCGTTGTAATGCAAGACCTAGACTTTGCATGTCAATTATTGCTACCCATAACATATCTTTTCGTATAATGCACTAATATTTCCTTTTGCCATATTATTCGATTCAATTTCACTAGCATTCTCTGGTGGAGACTTCGTGTGATCTCAGCAACTCATAATGCAATGTAAATCCCTCAAAAGGAGGGCACCCTACGATTGATGTTAACTGTGACTATTCGTGCTCTGGATAGTATATGCCAACCATTGTTTATGATCCGTCACGATTCACCGACGTCAGTAACCTTCGATTTACATATAAACATTAAAGCTTGTAACCTTCATCATCAGATTTAATAAAAGCTCCAAAAAAACAAAATTGCATGTACTGCAAAAATTTAGAACTTGTGGAAAGGCGACGCTTTAATATTAAATTGATTAGTTTTTAGTCTCATACTATTCAAGCTTTTGTTAAACGATTTCTTAGTTAAAATATTTACTCTCGCTATGCATTAATTTTCCTTTCTATTATT
>NW_024003402.1:0-6190 GCF_014805625.2 Glossina fuscipes | reverse complement strand
GGATCTCATTTGCAAGGGCGGTTTGGACGTTTGAGGATAGTTTGCAGTAAAAGGTGTATTCTATTAGTTGCGGTTTGGCCTCTTCTTTTAGGATTCTGTGTATTATTTCAACAACTTTTAAAAAGCATTTGATATCTTTATAATTGCCGGTGAAAGTGGGTATAGATTTGGAAGCTGTTTCTAAGTTAAAATCCATTTTTGGTTGTATTATATTATCTGTTTTGCTGGGGTTTATGTCCTCTAGAGGATTTTTGGTTTTTTCAATTTGTAATAGTTCTTTTGCAATTTGATATTTCTTCTTAAATGTTTCTATTATATTTATTAGGTCTGGTTGCTCTGGTTTTGTATTAGTTTCTACTATGGTACGGACTCTGGTTCTATAGTTTTCTAACTCTTCTAGTTTGCTATCGATAGTTTCCTTTTTATATGTTTTGCTTCCTAGCTTCTTAAGGTTGGAAATTATTTTATCTATAAAGATGTTGATTTCATCTATTCTTTCCATTAAAAATATGTATATGTTTTTTTTTTGTATTTATGTATTTAAGTTTTCAATATGTGTTTGTATCTTTTGATATTCTTACAATGTATTTAATTAATGTTCTTTATTCTAACATTTCTAAAAAAAAATTTTTTTTTTTTTGAATTGTTCTGTTCATCTTTTAAAGAAAATTTTTTTGTTTTGTTTTTTTTTTTTGGCATATTTTTTAATTTAGGGTGGGTTCATTGTCTGGTCGGCTGGTGTGGGAGGTGTGTAGTATGTTTGTAGGATCCGAGCTTCTGCCTCGAAGTTTGACTGTTGTCCTCGGGTGGAATCATTGTGTGTAAAATTTGTTTGGGCGGAAACGAAAATTTTGGCTGTCTTAGTGGAATCGTGTTGGGAAAAACATTTTTTTTTGGAATAGTACAAAAAATTTTTGCTGCCTCAAAAAAAATAATAAGGGCAGGTTACTGCGTGGTTTGCAGGATCGCCATGTAATAATATTGATATAGTATCGTGGTATGAAGTGTTTAGTTTATCTGTTTACGGGAAGATTCCCTATGAATCCTTCTCAAAGTGTTAATGAATGTAGTTTAGCAGTTTAGCCCTATGCTGCTCGGCTGCAGTACGCCAAGTCTATCCGTCTTTTATAATGCCAAAGTGTCTCGGCATAAGACGGTCACTAATCTTAATGGTTCAGGCGGATTGAACGCCTTGTGTTCTTAGCGAGTAAAACGCTTGGTTGAGTTGCTTTATGAGAACTCTGATGAGAACTCCTTTTCTTTATTTTCTTACGCACTATTTATACTAAATTTTTACACTAAACTATTCTTATCTTATTCTAAACAGGATTGTAATTGCTTACTAAATTATCCTTATCACACACTACATTATTCTTACATAAACAGAATTATCACTGTTTACATGCGAAGTGAAGTGTGACATTTTATTTTATCAAAAGGGTTATGCCGAAGTGGCACAATTTTGTCACACTTCAAGTGGATGCATACGATGGTATGCGATCACACTACACCCTTACCGTTTTAGAGAGAAAATTGTTAATGTGTTGATAGACGTTAGCAATTTTCGGTTATGAAAGAGGATTTTAGACGATAATTTTTTTTTTTTTTTTTGATTCATTTAAGTAAACCCTTAAGTGTTTAGTATTTATTGATAGCTTTGTATGCCTAGTTTTTAATTATATTTGGTTTGTAGTTCTAAATTTTTAATAGTTTTGTATTTTTAGGCTTAACTAGGTTTGGTTTGTAATTGTTTATTTCTTAAATTTAGTTTACATTTATTGTATTGTATCTCTTAATTAAATTTTTATGTACAGTTTTTTGCTTATCTTTTATTTGTATTGTGACATTGGGTTCTTTGATATCTATTACCTCATAGGGTCCTTCATAGGGTTTATCTAATCTTTTCCTGTTGTGTTTCTTTAATAAGATTTGATCTCCTATGTTTATATCGACTGGATTAGTGTAATTTTCTTTTGATAGTTGTGTTCTTGCTACTTTTGCTTTTTCTAAAAATCTTTTAGCCTTTTCTAAAGAATATTTTAATTTTGTTTTTAGCTCATTTGTGTAGTTTTCTGGGTTGTATGAAGGATTTGAATTTAATATTGTTTCGTTGGGCATGTATGGCAATTTTCCGTATATCAATTCAAAAGGTATATATTGTGTTTCTACGTGAGGGGTAGTGTTATATGCGAAAGTGTAGTATGGTATCCATTTATCCCCATCATTGTTTGTTGCAAAGGTTAAAAGGTTTTCGTTAAGAACTCTGTGATTTCTGTCAATTGTACCCAAGGTTTCGTGGTGGTAGGGGGTGAAGAACTTTTGCTCGATATCTAGTAATAGACAAATTTCTTTTATTAGTTCATTGTTGAATTCTGTTCCTCTGTCAGATTTTAATGTTTTAAATTGGCCGTATTTGAGTATTACCTCTTTTATTAGGATTTTGGCAATTGATTTTGCGCTTTTATCTACAATAGGATGTGCGATTATATATTTTGTTAGTTCGCATTGTATTGTTAATATGTATCGGAAATTATTGGAAGGTTTTATTGGTCCTACTGTATCTATACTTAGTGTTTCAAAAGATGTGGACGGTGTATCTGTTATTGTGAGAGGTTCTTTTGTATGTTTTGTTTGTTTGCTTGTTTGGCAAATGTGGCATTGTTTTATATAATTTTTTATCATCTTGAACATATTGCGCCAGATGTATTTTTGGCTTAATTTTTGGAATGTTTTTCTTACTCCGAAATGTCCTGAGTGTGGGCAAGTGTGGTATTCTACTATTAATTTGCACTTTTCTTCATCATCATATATTCTTTCTCTTTCTTTGTATAATAGTATATTTATGCGGTTTCCTTTAATATTGTTGAATTTTTCTTTTAATATCTCTTTGGATATGTATTCAAATATATTATCTTGTAGACTTAATGCATAGTCTAAGAAATTTAACTTGTTCAGTTTTGATGTCAATTTTTCCAAGAGCGCATCGAAATGGTCTGGATGTTCATTGCATCTCACACGTGTGCAGTTTAATTCTTTTACATTTTCAATTATCATATCTTTTATACCGCTTTCGAATTTGAATTCTAATTTTCTTGTGTTCTTGATATCATTTATTGACGTGCAATCCCACATATTTAGTTGTTTATTTGAGTTTTCTTTTGCCGATTTGCTTCTGGTTATTATTAGCGCCCTTTTTATCCGTTCTTGGTTTTCTTCTTTGTATGTTGGAATCATTTCTTTTAATATCTCAGAATTTATATTTATCCTTGATAAGGCGTCAGCGTTAGTGTTGCTTTTTTATAAATTATGTTGAAATCGTAGTCTGATAATTCTATTCTTATTCTGGTTAATTTTGAGGTAAGGTTTTTGTGGGAGAATAGTGCTACTAATGGTCTGTGATCAGTTATCACTGTGAATTTTTTGGCGAATAAGTAGGGTCTGAAATGTGTTATTCCAAAGTGGATTGCGAGTAATTCTTTTTCTATAATTGGTTTGTTTTTTTCGTGTTTGTTTAGGGATTTGCTTGCGTATGCGATGGGTAAGTCTTGACCTGTTTCTCCTTATGATAGTACTGCTCCTAAGGAGTAATTTGATGCATCAGTTGTTAAAATGAAGGGTTTATCGAAATTTGGATATTGTAATATGGGTGAGGATATTAGTTTATTTTTGAGTTCTAGGAATGCCTGATTACATTGGTTTGTCCGGTCGAAATCTTTTCCTTTTTTCAGGAGATCGTTTAGTGGTTGTGCTATGTTGGCAAAGTCTTTTATAAATTTCCTGTAATAGTTGCAAAATGCTACAAATCTTCTTACTTCGTCAGTGTTTTTGGGTTGGGGGTAGCTTTTTATTGTTTCGTGCTTAGCGGGATCTGGTTTTATGCCTTCGGGTGTTATTAGGTGTACTAGATAGGTTACTTCTGGTTGTAGGAAGTTGCATTTGGATGGATTTTGTTTTAGATTATATATGTTAAGTCGTTCTAGTACTTTCGTTAAACTTCTGTTGTGATGTTCGAAACTACATCCGTGTATTATTATGTCGTCTACGTATAAAAATGCTTCGTTGTCTACTCCTGATAAAGCTATGGTTAACATTCTTTGAAAACTGTTGGACGAAATTTTTAGTCCAAATGGAAGTCTCGTGTACTGATAATGTCCGTTTGGTGTTGAAAAGTCGGTTAAAGGTCGCGAGTTTTTGTTAAGTTTTATTTGATGAAATGAGTTTTTCAAGTCCAAAGTGGAGAAATATTTTGCTCGTCCTAGTCTATCTAAGATGTCTTCTAATCTTGTAAGGGGGAATTTGTCGTTTACTATTTTTTCGTTTAGTTTTCTGTAGTCAACTACTAGTCGCCATTTCTTTATGTCTGATTTTTTTTGGGTACTAGTAAAAGTGGTGAGTTATAGGGACTAATTGAGGGTTCTATAATGTTTTGTTGTAGTAATTCTTTTACCTGAGTGTGTATGGTGTCAGTTTGTGTGTGGGGTAATTTATAGTTTTTTATGTACATTGGTGTATTGTCGTTTGTTTGTATGTTTTGTGTATAAAAATTATTTGCTGTGAGTGGTTCGTTTTCTAGGTGGAATACTGTTTGAAATTTTTAAAAAATTTTTATGAGTTCTTGTTTTTGAGAGTTGTTGACGGTGTCTAATTTTATAGATTGTAATATTTTTTGGAATCGTTGTTCATCATATTGGGTGTGTATATTGGTGTTTTGTATAATTTGGTAGGTATGGAGTGGTTCGGTGTTGATATGTAGGTGTTGTATTGTGACTTCTTTATCTAGTGTATTTAATATTTTAATGTGTTTTTGTCCGTTTTTTGTTATTATTGAATTGGCTAAAAAGATTCCTTTTTCTATTTCTCTATTTAGTACTAAAGCATCGCTGTCTATTTTGATATCTATGGGGACTATAATTTCGCATCTTGAGGGAAGGAATATGTTGTTTTTATTAAGTATTTCATCGTATATGGGGAGTTGAATTTGGTCGTCGTGTGTATTAACTGTGAGAGAGAAATTTTCGAAATTTATATTGCAAGCAAACTTGTGTAGGAAATCTCTTCCTATGATTCCATCGGTTTTTATCGGAAAGTTCTGGTCTACTAGTTGTATTTTATGTTGAATGATTCCGTTTACTAGATTTATGTTCAAATGTGTGGTTCCCATTGTTTCTATACGTTCATTGGTTATTCCTGTTAGATTAATACATTCTGCGTTGTTTAGTAGGTAGTCTTCCAAAAGGTGTGCTTTGCAGAGACTGATGTCTGCTCCTGTGTCTAATAGAAGTGATAGTTCTGTTTTTGTTGTATTTTTAATATCTAGTAATATATAGTTTGATAGTTTTGAGAGGGAAAAGATATGGGAGTTGGTTTGTTTTGTGTATTCGGTGGATGCCTGGTTTAAGTGTTTTGTTCCGAATTCAGGGGCATCATTAAGGAATTCGGGTGAAATCCGTTTCCCTGGCCTTCAATTGCGTCTAAGCGGTGATTTTGGTTGTTGTTTCTTTGATTCCTGTTATCATTTTGATTTCGATAGTTGAAATTCCTGTTATTGTTATTGTTTCTATTAAAATTGTTGTTATTGTTGTTGGTATTGGAATTATTATAATTATTGCTATTAAAATTGTTGTTATTATTATAATTCCTGTTTTGGTTATTATATCCTTGATTGTTTCTATTTGAATTATTATTATCGTATAGCTTTGTGTTGTTGTTAGTGTATGACTTTGTGTTGTCGTTGTAGCAATTGTGTAAATTTTTCTTTTGGCAATTTATTCTCATTATCTGGGAATTTGTTTGGGTCGCACTCTCGTATTGTAGCGCAATATTAATTGTTTCCGAAAAGGTTTTTGGTAGGGCCGCAAAGATAGTGGGTTTAATATAGTCATCGAGACCGTTTTTGAATATGGTTAAGGCGTACGTATCGTTGATACTAGTAATGACGGATTTTTGTTCGTTAGTGGGGTTGGGACCTAGTTCTTTGATTTGGAGGTTATT
Source organism: Glossina fuscipes (assembly GCF_014805625.2). NCBI lineage: Eukaryota > Metazoa > Arthropoda > Insecta > Diptera > Glossinidae > Glossina > Glossina fuscipes. The sequence continues at coordinate 199 of NW_024003402.1, read as the reverse complement.
TAGATCTGCTATTATGTTTACAATTTTGTCTTTGAAACCTGTGATAGTGCCTTTCTGTGTTGTTTGGTTTAATAGTGAGTGTAGATGTGGTATTGTTTGATTTGATTTAAATTTATTTTCAAGTGTGGTTTTTAATTCTTGTAGTGTTGTTGGGATCTCATTTGCAAGGGCGGTTTGGACGTTTGAGGATAGTTTGCAG
>NW_024003401.1:0-6129 GCF_014805625.2 Glossina fuscipes | reverse complement strand
CGCTGAAACAAACCGCTTACGATCCGAACTAAGCGACCACATAAACTCATTTAGTCGTTGTACAACTGTTTCTTCTGGTGTAATATAACCCATGAAAAAATGCAAAATGGCTAAGCATTTACGCTCTATTAGCGTACAGACTGCTACAATTAGCAAAAATCTGTTTCAGAGTAACATTATTACCGAAAATTGGCCGTAAATCAAATTAAGTTTTTCGACTTAAAAACTAATCTGGAATATAATTGTTTCAATGGGAATCGGCGTTGCGTATAGCGTAAGCGAAATTGTGACTCCGAATTTGTGATATTATGAAAAACACACAACAACAACATATGTGCATTCATTATTTTATTCAGAGAAACTCTAATCTATACGAACGAGAATAAATGCAAGTAAGGGAACGTTACAAGTAACACTTTTACGATTGCCTTGAATCGTTATATTTATGTAATGTAATTCAATATTATGACGAACAAGTGGGAGAATTAATTGAAATTGATTAAACCATTATATTAGCAATGCAGTGAAATCAGTTTTGGAGCGATAACATTAATGAAAATTTTCAGTTACCTCTGTCCGTTCGTCTGTCAGTCAACGGAATTCTTACCATTCCAAAGTCAAGATGCAAATATGAAACGCATACACAAAGATGAACAGAAAAGTAAGTGCAAGGTGTATTCTTCAGTTCTATGTCACAGCAATTGTAAGAAGTTGTTTTCATTAAGCCTACATAACGTCTTTACATTTCTCCTCACTCCTCCATTAGCTAGTTCTTGTAATAAACAAACTTAAGGGCCTTAAGATTTTGTACACTGCCTTAGCAGCATTTTCATATCGACAATGAAATAAACTCGTCTTCCTTAGAATTGTGTGAAGTAAAGTGTGTTTGTAATATTTTGTTATAAAATTGGATTGTAAAGGTAAAGCGTATTTCTTGGGAAGCAAAAGCACTATAAATACATGTTTATAATAATATTAGATGGATGGAGTACAGCTCGATCGGTTTCGAAATTAGAGAAAAACGTAAAAATTTATTGCTGTATCATTAGATCGGTCGCAAAATCCGCGAAAAAAAAAATTGAGAAAGCTTCTCTTGCTGGCTCGTTAATCGTACAATAATTTCAGCAAAGCATTATCCCATCCCAAGCCGTCTAGAGCAATTTCGAATATAATTGGAAATGTTGTCTCATCCCGAACGGATATTTTTTCGGTTGTCGATTATTTGGTGTCAATCTAACAGGAACAATAGCTCGGAAAGTTTTTTTGCTTGGGAAAGTTACTTTGGAGAAGCGGGTAAACTTTACTTTAGCCCATAAAAATTGGTGCAGACTATTATAGGGTGAAAGAAATTGGAAAAATTTACTTTGGAACAACGAAACAAAAACAAATAAATTTATTTGGATTAAAAGGTAAAGAGTTCGGCATTAGAAGTGCAAAAGAAAACAGGGAAGCGTGGCCTAAAAAAATCCTATGATAAGGGGCTGCATATTTTAATGGGGTATCGGTTCGATACCTCTTCGAGCAAACATTATGGATAGATTTGTGTATAAAAACTCGTCAGTAACTGTCTGGTCACCGTATGCTGCAGGGTAGTGTGACACTGCACAACTCAATCAATTTGATGAAAGCGTGTTTCCCTGAACATAACTTGGATGTCATCGAATGTCCATCCAAGTCAATCCCCTATCTATTCAATATAACTGAGAGACTTTTGGGGAGCATTAAAGTGTCAATTCTGATTGCATCATCAGACCATATGGCAGGCTTTCTCATGTTACCAGCAAACAATATAAGTTTGCTTCAATCAATAGCAGAAATTAAAATATTTGTAGATAGTATAGATACAAAACAGAAGGTTTTACTGCTAGCAATGCAATGCAATGCAATGCACATCATTTCCGTTGTGCATATTATATCAAATTTTTGAATAAAACCACATGCAAAATATTTTAAAAGCAAAAGATAAGATGTAAATAAAATCAAATAAAATGAAATGAAAATTTCATTGATTTATATACCTTTGAGAGTTTTTCTTTCGATTTGCAACACCAATTAACTTTCCTATGGCGGGGAAGTTCATATCAAGTAATTTTATTAACCGCGAAAACAAATATTTTTTATCTTTATGTAATCAATAATCCATCAGTCACAGTCCAATATAATGATGTACGCTTAAGACATATTTGACTGACTGGCTATGAATAACGCGAGTTAAGTCTGTGCATCTGTGTATGTGTGTATGTATCAGTGAAGAGAATAAAACTTCAAATGAATTCCTTACACTCATCCATGAATGTGCTTATGTGCCTATGTGCTTACATGACCTTATCTATGCTTATTTACTGCTAACGTAAAAATTGTGAAAATTGTAAAAATCCATCACACAACACAGGGTACAACATACCCTAATATATTATAGGAGAATCATTAATGAAGCAACAACAACAACAACAACAAAAAAAAGCCAACAAAAACAACAATGATGATAATAAAGTATTATATTAATTCTGGAAATACAAAATGAATAGTGAAGACGTGCATACGAATATCTATTTACAAGTAAATATATAGGTACATATATATATATATATAGGTATGCATATAAAAGGATATATCTTTCTTTGTCAGCTGTATAGCTTCGTCTCTTACAGTTTTCTTATTTAAACAAAATTTTGTAAACAAGTGCTTTACATGTTTCGAATCTGTAACCTTTGAGGTACGTATTTCTTCTTCACTTGTTCTTCTTCGTCTTATTGCGTTCTTTTTATGCTTCTTAGTTCTTTATGCTCTGTTTTATTCAAGCATTTTGTTTATACCTGTCGAAGTAATTTTTTTGCCCTTTTTTTTTTCTTTTCCTTTTTTTTTCTCAAATTTTATATTTACATGATACTCGAGCGCTCTTACGATTTCTTAACACGCTAAGAAAGAACTCTCTTCTGACTATTTCTTACCTTCATATTCATTAAGTGATTTTGAAATTTAAATCTTTTATATATAAATCACACACACACACACACGCACACACATAAATGTGTATATATATATATATATAGGTCTTGCCTTATTTTAAAATAACTGCAAAAATGATGCCTTCGGCCGTTACTTGAAAAATTTTAAAAGGAATTTTCTCTTATTTCTTTTATAATAAGAATTTTTATTTAATATATATATGCATACAGATATATACGTTTCATTTCGTTAGTATTCTTGTTGTCATTTCTTTTTGTTTTTGTCTTTTTTCTGTTACTATTGTTCTCTTATTCTTATACTCTCGTGGTTTTCACAAAATGTTGTTGTTGTTGTTGTCATTGTTGTTGTTGTGAGTTGAATCAAAGCTATTGTTAGAATTTTTGAATTTGATTTTATACATTATTATGCTTTAGCCAGTGTAAACACGATTCAACAACAACAAACACACACCTCAGATATTTTACTTGGGATCAGCGTTGGTCCTACTTTCAAAATTCCTATCTCTCGTCTTCCTAGTTAATTTACATTCGAATTGTAACTGTGCAAAGTCTTATGCGTTTTTAAAATCAAAAATATCTTTATGATGGTGTGAGTTTTTTTCAGAATCTCGCAATAATTAAAATGCGCATAATTATATATATATATTATACATATATATATATATATATATATATATATTAGAGCAGCGCCCAATTAGTTCCATGTTTCCTATGGTTTTTTGTTGTGTTCTCAACAGGTGCAATCTTGCAAACCAACGAATGCTGACTAAAAAAAAAAAAAAAAAAAATTTTTTTTTTCATTTTAAATTTCATCAATTCATAGGTCAGAAATGTCGGTTATCCGAAAAATGAAGCTTCTCTTTACCAAACGTCTTTCATATTGTTTGCTCGTCGAGTCCAACGATAGCACCGATGTAGATTGTATATTTTTATACTTGTATATGAAGCGATCATAATTTTGTGTTGATTGTTTTCATCTTTTCATAGAGAAAAAGAAATAAGAAGTAAAGTTTAACTTTAATGTATTGGAAAAGTTTTGGTCTTGGTTGGATCGGTTATGAAATACATTTATTAAGAATTAAGCTAAATATTTCTATTTCTGTTTCTATTTCTATTACACCAGTAGTCTTTGTGGTTTCAATAAAAACTCTTGGAAATTCCATATGATATTTTTTACAATCCGATAGCAAATCGTGAATCTTATTATTAATTAATTTTCGCCTTTAACTGCGATCTCCACTTATGATAAGATTATTTCTACAAAAGTTATAGTGCCGTTTAATCGAATACATAAGTAAAACTATTGTACAATAAACTTGAATATCTTATTATTGATATCGATATTGAAATCCAGAATCAGATTTCAGCTAAATATATGTACATACACATATATCAATTTGAGCTGACCGAGTAGGCTAAGAATCTCGACTAACAACTCAATGGTCGACTGTTCAAAATATTATCATATGCTAGTGGCTTAAGACTTTAAGCTTAGAATTTATTCGAATTTCCCTTGAAATAGTATGCATCTGATGGCTGTAATTTTCCTCTATACATATATATATATATATATATGTTCGTGTGATGAGAACTTATTTCATTTGAATTCATTTAATAGAAAAAGTTTTCTTTTTTGTTTTGTTTTTTGTTGTTGTTTTTTTTTTATATGACAAATATCATAGGTTTATGAAAATTAAATCGAAATAGATTTCAAATCCTTTGACGAATTCCTAAAGAAATCTGTACAGAACTTAACAACAGCTAACAAAAAGAAATTTTTTTTATTATGCAATAACAAAATACATTTACATAAAATTAAAACAATTTTGAAAAAGGTTCATTTCAGCATTTGCATCGAGTTCTTTATTCGAACTTTATGTATAAAAAAAAATCTAACTAACTTACTTACTATTATCAATTCATTATCCGTTCTCCGTTGTCCGTTCTCCTTTAGCTGTTATTAAAATATTCATTTGAAAAGAAAATTTATTTACTTTTTAAAGACAAGAATTTTCCTCTGGAAAAGTGTACATATTTTTAAGTGAATTTTCGATCACGGAAAGTAGGGGGTATCAAAAAGTCAACTGCGATCGTAGTGTTTGTCTAATGCTTGTCTTTATTTTCTTTCTTTAGGATTCTAAGCATAAAAAAGGGAGTGTTTTTCTTTTGAAATTTTTTTAAAATATAATTTATTACACTGAAATTAATTAATAACTAATTCGAGGAAATATTAAACTAAAAAAACCAATTTTTATATTTAAGGAGCGTGTAATTGCTATTCGGCATTTATAAATTTTGCAGTTTATTAAAATTTACTCTTCTACGCTCTCTTTCTCTCTCTCTCTCTCTCTCTATCTTACTTAAAAAGTTGCGATCTCGCCTAAGAATTAATTTATTACTTAATTGCAGTAGCAGGAGTTAGCAGTTGATAGCAAATTTTATATTTAAACTATAAACGAATATTTGCTTTTAATTCAAAACTATTAAGATAATATTAAAAAAAAAAAAAAATTTTTAAATTTCGTTCTTTTGTGAATAAGAGCAGAACGCCTTAGCTAACTCAGCTGAAAGAAGATTCTTCAAAAAACCAGTGATAAGGAAAGTCATCGTTTTTGCTGAAACTTGAAAATAATGCAATGTTAATGAATTAAGGTTAAGAAAGATTAAGAAGCTAATCATTTAAAATAGATTGCAAAGGAAAAAAGAAGAAATATTTCGGGAAAATATTATTTGCTACATGCGACGACAGACGGCGCTCGTCTCGTCGTAAATACTCTCTAAATAAATGAAAAAGGCGAAAACAACATATGTTTTTTTTTTCACTGTATTACTAAAACCTGTAAGATATACGAAAACGTTATTTCTTTTCATCACATTTTCTTTTACTTCAACGTTTTCTTATAAACCCAAGTCACTCTCAGAGCCTTTTGAGCTCAACTCATATAACTTAAACGGATTGTGAATGTCTACTATTGAGCATAGGCAGAAATAACGTAAGAGCATAAACGAAACCAAACCAAGTGTTCAGTGCACATGTATAAGTATTTGTTGTTTTTTTGTTTTTTTTTGTACCTGTTCATTTGTATAGCCGTACATACACCTAGAGAACAATAAAATAAAATAAAAACCAAAAAAATCAAATGGAAAAAAAAAAAAAAAG
>NW_024003400.1:0-6618 GCF_014805625.2 Glossina fuscipes | reverse complement strand
TTTTTTTTTAAAGTTATGACGACACGATAGACAGCCGTTCAAAGAAAGTTACTTTTGCTAGAATTTTTTTTTTTTTTTTTAACAACTTATGAGCCATATAAAAGGCTACGAATAGAGCAAACTTACTTTGGTAAAAAAAAATTTTTTTTTTTATTTAAAACAAGTTACGAAAGTTATAAAACGCAGGCAAGCTTTCAATGGAAGTGACTTCGCTAAAGACGGGTTTTCTATTTTTAATAAGTTACGAACTAATGATATGAGAAGCAGCCGTTCAAGGAAACTCACTTCGGTGGAATATTTTTCTTTTCTTTTATTTTTATTATTTTTTTTTGTTTAATATGTTATGAACGGTGTCACAGGTTCAGCTTAAACTAAAGCTAATGTTTCGATGTCTTGTTTTTTCTTTTTCTTTTCCTTTTTTTAATTCCACCATAACTGTATTTAGCGGAAATTTAATTCTTTACATTATAGTTTCTTGCGATCAGCATGCATATGTGCATTGACTAACTGGCGAACCCGTGTGCGTGCTTCAAGCTTTGAATTATAGGCTTCGAACATCGTTCACTTGCCAGCCAAAGCAAATAGAATCTTCGTTATTATCGTTATTATATATGTAGATATGTATGTATGTGTGTATGTATGTATGTATGTATATATTGCGGTTCTTTAAACTGACCAAACATGTTTTCCTTAGTTAGTTACAGTTGTTGTTGTTGCTTGTTTGTTTAATGTTTATTATAATAAAAGTGACACAATTTTTTCCACAATGCTTATGAATGCTCTTGGCTCTTCAACGCTCTTCATATGTCGTGTTAGTTTAATTATCATAAAAATGTAAATTTAGAAAGTACTTGATTTATTTTTTTTTTATCTTTTTTTTTTTAATAACTAAATGTTATCCAATGTTAATAGTTTCAGTTTGAAAGAAAATTGAAAGAATACAGATTTTACAGTTAAATATAGGAAAAAAATGATGAAAATTTCTCATATATGAAGAAAATAATAACAACAACAATAACAAAAAAAAAAAAAGAACCAGAAATGAATATTGAAAAAAACTGGTTATATGGTACATGAGTTGGTGGATTGAAACAATAATCGGACACTTGTGTACTAAATTTAAAAAAAAAAAAAGAAGAAAAAAAAACGTAACTATAAAGTTGTAAAACCAAATACACAACCAGGTAAATATATCGCACATATTTTTGAATTAAAAAAAATCTGCCAGGATTTTTAAGATGTCACCATGATACTGGTATCGAATCTATTTCAAATTTTTGCTTTCCCCAAAGCCTTTTTACGCCCTACACCACGTATGGTGTAAGAACATATTAAGTTCGTCCGGATGTATGCAACAGCCAGAAGGACTTCATTTAGTTACCCCTTCGATTGTACCAAACGATTCACGCTTGTTTGTCCATCTGTCCGCCTGGTAGTACTCTGTAGGTCATAGTAGGGTGTTTAAATGAGGGTCCTGCGTCTTAACTTGTTTTGTACGAAGTTCTCATTTCAAAAATTATTAACTTAAGCAAAGAAAAACTTTCTCTTTAACAAAATTGCATTTTATTCAATTCAATGCCTTCTTGTCCTCATCGAAATGATCTAGAGCGCTTTTTTGATATTTATCAGCAAATAATTATCAGTAGAGATTAGATCAGGGGAAGATGGAAATATTTGGCGACATTGGCAATAAACGAGAAGATGGCACAAGTTGATATTTCAGGTTGACCAGACTAAATACCGGATGGAAAAGGGAACGTTATAAACACTAAATTGTGATGATTTTGACTATTCGCCATGACGCCCATGACGGCGTCGCCGGCGCCCAACGGCTTAATACTTCCCTCAGCGCCGCTATCGTTCTTAGAACGATATTCCAGGTAGTGCTGTTTTCGATTCGCATTTGTTTTAATCGATAGCATACTTCCGTTCTCTTGATCATAGCCAAAAAGTTGATGATTTCATGTATATAATACCAAGAAAAAAAGGGGAAAACAAAGTTTTTTTAAGACGGAATTCATATGCTATTAGAAAAATGCGTCGTCATTTCTAAATACCTCAAATATGGCGTCCTAAAGGTGGAATACCGATATGGTATGTGGACCGACACTAGATAGACAAACAGACTGGCAAATGAACAGGCGGACAGACAAACAGATGAACAGGCATACAGCGAGATGGACGAACAGGCCGACAGATGGAGAGACAGACGAAAAGTAAAGCTTAAGTTCCTTCGGAAAATTTAATCTAAATTGACCGGTGCAAATAGAAGTACTAAGCAAAAGTTCTTCCGATTTAATTGATTTGAAATTTTTAATAATAAAATAAACGAACAGAGGCAACGCTTTTGGGCAAGGTGGTACCAACGATCATAATGTTGGCGGCGCTACTATGGGATCATAGTTTGCGCAGGTCAACCTATGCCGAAATCGCCGAAAAGTTAATACAAACAACGGCACTAAGACTATGTTGTGGCTTTCACACAATGGCGCCTGATGCGGCGTACGTCATATCAGGCTTGCTACCACCACATACAATGGCTAAGCAGTTAACGAAATTAAATCAGACAAGAAGACAAATTGGGAGGAGAGTCACGACCAAGAAAAGTAAGCTTGTCGCCGAAGAAACTATGTGCATATAGGAGAGGAGATGGAACGAATCTACATAGGTGCGCTGAATACATGAGCTCATGCATGATATGAAAAGGTGGGTCACAAAGCAGCAAGGTAGCGCTGACTACTTTCTTGGGCAGATGGTTAGCGGTCACGGCTATTGGCATACTATGGCTGGACTCGTGGACAGATGTAGATGTAACTTTCTAAGTTTCAATTGACAAGGCAAAATCTGGAAACATTTTTTTTTCTTACGAGGAATATTTTAGATTTTTTATCGTGATGTTAATTAACTGATAGAAAGGTCATGCGATGTGTTTAAAGCTGTAATTTCCAATTTTAAATATTATGTTTTCATTTGTTTCCAGGCGTAAAAGTATCCAGTACACTTTGTAATTTCATTAAGCAGCGACTTACGATTCCTAAACCGTTAGAAATCATTAAAAAATGTTGCCAAAACTGCAGCTATGCATTGTGGATGCTCACCGATTGTCCACCAGAGAATCATCATCACCTTTTCATCACAAATTAGGCGGGATATGCTTTCATACCCATGGAGCCACCATCACGATCAAAGTCTATGCTGGGAGGCCAAAAAATTGGAAACATTTGGAGGCGAACATTCCTCAGGCTTTCACACACTTAATGCAATTAGTGTTGGTGCCGTCAGATACCTCGGTATGCTCAAAGCCGTGATTGGCTTTTGAGAGGTGTCTGGGCTTAATCGCAATATACAAGCATCATAAAAATGGAAATTTACCTTGGGCACGACCCACCATTCAGCATCATACACCATCTTACCTCTTCCTAGAGTTATCCATACATCGACTTTTCAAAATAAAGTGGTATGTGGAAAGTGGTCGACAACATGGATGAAACGGTCCGATCCGAAGCACTTTTAAAAAGCGATTGTCCTTGGACCAAAATGCGTCCAAAAATGGCGGCCTGAAGGTTTGAGTTCAAAAAAAAACAATGCACACAGACAGATAGATAAACTTAGAGCATTGTATACTAGAGGAGAATCTATGTCAGGGCTTTCTGGCAGTTGCATACATACACATGAACATCATATACCCTTGCACCTCAGGTATAGTAGGTTATAAAAAATATCAATCTTCATAAGGAATCTATAAGAAGTTGTTATTAATCGTCGCAAAAACAATCGACTGTCTATTGCGTGCCATATACATATAAAAATTAAACCAAAAAATATCCGATAACTAAAAATAATTCAATTAATTTAGAAACAACTTTCACCCTCACATCAATAACGTGCTATTTAAAAGGAATATGAAGGTACAACATAACAACAACGTACATATGTCTGCGTACATATGTCTGAATGGAATAGTAATCGCTTATACGAATGAAAAGAAAAACACGGTTAACCATGACTTAACGTTAAAATTATGTTTAATAGCTTTCGATTAAGGGTACTGGAGTGGAACACAAAATTATTGATATTCCCCGTAAGTGTATCACATAAATATAAGCGATACGGTTTAACATAGTAACCATAACAAGATTACACTTCATTTAAACGATGAACTGGGACGACATTCTGCTTAATCGAATCGAACATTAATTGTTGTCGACGATAGGGGGCGAGGGGGCAATCTATCTATAACAAGCATTTGATCTCAATTTCTTAGCCAAGTTGAGAAAAGATGACTTCTCTCTTTCATATAAAAAAAAAAAAAAAAATGATTCGTTAAAAAAATTGAAATGCAACTATGCAAATTCGCTCTCTCTGTCTCCATTGTCATACATGAATTTATCCAATGTTTCTTTTTATATCCTACATCACTTGTGATACAGGGTATATTAAGTTAGTGCGGACGTATGTAACGAGCACACGCGCTTAAGATTGATTCACCTGTTATTATATGAAATCATTTTCTAAATCGATCTAAGCCTGTCTGTCCCTCTGTAAATTTGCGTTCAAGCTACAGGACGAAATTTTTGAGATATTTTGATGAAATTTGGTAGACTGACGTGCTTTGATTCGTCTTTGGTTAACTCAATTATATGCTAAAGTAGTTTGTTGCAAAGACCTTATTCATATCAAACAAAACAAGACTTTTATCGACTTGAAATTCACTCGACTTTCTTCAAAAATTTGTGCTTAGTGTCAATATTTTTAAACTATCAAAGTTACGATTTCTTCGTTGTTAAGCAAAGCGATTATCACACTTGCGTTTTGGATGATGACTAAGCAAAACTTAGCCTAGTTATCCTTATAGGCCAAAACGAAATGGTTTTTTCAAATGTTTTCTATGCTTAGTCGAAGTGAACAACGGAATCGACTTGCCGCTTGTTGATACTTTTGTCCCCCTGTTCGCCTACATAAATAATGTTCCAGCTTATCTAATATTTCATGAATGCAGCAGCAACTCATTGACCTGCGACGTTGGGCTGAAGCCCACTTACTATGCATCGTTGATTCTCACTATATAACTCTTGATCCACTGTTCTCGAATGAGATGAAAGCTTCGGATATTGCTTTTCTTTCTGTTTATTATGCAAAATCTCAAGAGAATGTCTATCTATGTGGATATTTATCTGTTTTTGCCAATGTATCTTTAAAATACGCCCTTCTCTGAGAGAGTGCACTTGCTTTTGTCCTGGGAAAGCGAATTGACCTGGGACGTTTGAATGAAGCGATCCCAGCACCGATTTTACATTACCTCGACATGGGTCGGTAATGAATCGTTGATCCATATTATGTAATCCTTCATCCTTCGTTCTGAAATAAGATTAATAGTTCGTATGACGCCTCGCTTTTGTTTTATTGCGTAGAAGGTCATGCGTATTAGTTGTGTGCAATATGTCTTTTAAAACGCGCTTTCACCTAAGAGAGTGCACAAACTTACCATCATCGCATCGTATTCTGTTACCAGACGGGCACCATCGGGCTATCACTTTTGTGGGCAGAAAAATAACTTTAAGCCAAGCTGTGGTTAATTCTGTGAAGCTAAGCTTTAATGGGAAAAGTTCATTTAAATTCTTCAGTGCTTTCGTCTATTCGTCCGTCAGTTTATTTATCTCACTGTCTATTCGCCTCCAACAGCAATTAAACAGAATTTTTGGTTCGATTCGTGACCGTAGTTGCCATCCTTCACCTTTGAAACGAGATCAAAATTCAAAGAACAGTCAGTTACATCTGTGTCGCCAGCTTGTGGCGACAGTCTTTTGGATAGTGCTTTAGATAATTTTCTTCAAAAAGAAAAAAAAACTATCAGCGAAGTGGAAGTGAATTGGCAAATTGTAAAAAAAAAACTTCCAAATTGGGCGAAAGCATATGTCCAGTCGTATTTGAAATAATTCATCAGTTCACACATCTATTACTAGGTTGAAGTTCAAATTGCTTTTAAAGATATTATAGTGGAGTATAGGCCGCAATTAAATGCCCTAAATCACCCTACACTTATTCATGTATCGATTTTTCAAAAAAAGATATTATATGGGATGTGGTCGAAAAAAGTGATCCAATCCGAACGATTTTCAGTAGCGTTCATCCGCTAATGCACCAAATTTCATTGAAATATCTCAAAAATTGTATAGGTTGAACACGAAAAAACAAATTAGACAGACGGACAAACAAGCTGATTGGTTCAGAAAATAATTCGGAATCGATCGGTACAATAAAAAGGGGTTAAAAAGGTCAAGGTTCAAAGTGTGTGTTGCATTTATCCTTAAAAACTTAATGTATCCTTGTACCACAAGTGCTATAAAGTATAAAAATTGTTACTAACTATAAAGAGGGGCGCGGTAGTTCTCGTTTTAAGCAGCATATCATAGGTTTTGAATATAACTCAGCTCATGTTGAGAAATCAAAATATTTTTCTTTCTACATTTGTTTCATCTTATCTGACATACTTCGGCATTGCCTCGTATATCGTGTATGTGATGCTTATCAGTAATCAAATGAATCTTAATCTACTTTTGGTATCAAATATCCTACATAAACTATTGACAGCTGTTAAGAGCTTGAACTCAAGCGAAA
>NW_024003399.1:0-2236 GCF_014805625.2 Glossina fuscipes | reverse complement strand
ATGTGCATTTATTTTTATTCTACCGTGAATGCGGGAAATTTCAATCAACTGTGAGGAAAAAAATAGATTAGCTACAATTTTTGTTGAAAGTTAATTTTGTGATCATCGTTATTACTGTTCAAATAAAGTTTTAATTTTATCAATTGTCGAATTCTATGTTTTTTTTTAATAAAAACTTAATATAATAGGTCTTTCCGTTTATACGTATGTTTGGAATGAAGTTTAAGCCGTTAAAAAATTTTACACCCTAAGCTTTTGTACCGATACAACACGTTACACATGGCTTTTACTTATAATTTAAATGAATAAAAATGTTTCGCACAGCATTCTATATATTCGACGCATTCTATACGAATCAACCAGGTCAAACGACGGACGTCTGTAATACTAAAAATTTGAATTAAAGATAAATGAGTTATGATATATGCTCTAAACACTTAGAGGAGCATTACTTCGTTTTTTACAAAAATTCTTCCGCTTATTTACAGAGTGAAGAGTTTGTTATTTCATTTTTTTACAGATGGACATCCGGTCGTACGAGACGTGGTCGCGGCACGTTTTTCCGGAAGAGCTTCAGTGTTTCGGGAAGGATGTACGTATTGTGTTCTTCCGATCGTTTTACGCTTTTCTAAATATTCTATCAAATTTAGGTAAAATATCGCCACCACCCTTTTACAGTAAAAGTCGATGTAGAGGCGCTTGTTAACATGGAAGGTCGTTACAAATTTACTACATTTTTTCGACCCTACGATGAACACAATCGCTTGAGACCCGAAGTTACTTGTGTGGATGTTCCGGGCGATATCATTAAAGTCTAAGCACTTTTAACGACATCTAGCAAGAAAATCTATTTTTTCAATTTCTATATCGTCTAACTAAAAATGAAAATGGAATATGCATTGCTTGCAAATTCTTTTCAATAAAATTTTAATAATGTAAGCTTGAAGACTTTACGTAATACGTGCGTTAAAATGTCAAATATGTTGAGCTTCATTCTTTTGGTAAACTGTCTGAAATATATCTAAATTGCATCGTAACGGGATTTTCTCGGCAAATTCTTCTAACCTGTTCAGTAGCTCTCCTATTCATTCAGAAAAAGGCTTTAAAAAATCCATAAAATACGCCTTTATGTCTACTATGGGGCGGTAGTCTAAATTTCGATGTGGAGAATATTGACGTTTTCTTAAAGTTGTTATTTTATAAGATAAACGTTTTGATTTTTGCGTCCGTTTCAATCAGAAAACCCGTGTGTGTATCGTGCTTATGCAGGTATTTCTGTAACATGGTTACAGAAAGTACGATAAGTTCGGCGTACTTACCATGTACCGTTTCATTATCTTACGTCCTACTCAACAATGTATCACACTGCATGTAATCAAAACAGTAAGACTATACGGAACGTTAACTAATTTGTAAAAAACTTAAATAAGTATGACACACAACAGTACAAGCGCTGTGGTCATATTTTTATCTTTGTGCAAAAAAAATTTTGCAATTTCTTTTTTATTGCTTTATACATTTTTAAAAGTGTTCAAATTTATTAAAATATATTGAACTTTTTGTGTGTTTATTGCTAAAACTGATCATCGCGGATACCGTACGTGTTTACTTTAAATCCAAAAAAAAAAAGGTTAAAAAAAATTCTCGGGCTCACTTTTTCTAACAAATATCGTTGGAAAGCACACTGCCTTCGTTTAAAAAACTCGCTTTTAACAAGGGTGAATTTCATACAGTACGTGGCTTGGAGAAGCCATGCGCGTATTAACACTATTGCTTATCTTACCAAAATGCTTGTATTAAGCAAGATTGACTATGCTTTGATAATTTATGCCAATAGCTGCAAATCTAATATCAACATCCTTAAACCGGACTATCACCAAGCCTTCAAAGCAAGTTGTTATGCTTTTCGGACGACGCCCATAAATAATATTATAATTGAACCTGGTCTCCCAACTTAAGAAAATAGACTTTATGAGTTAAAAGTTAAAATAGTCCCTAAGCTTCTTTATTCAAACAAATCTACTCTCGGTGATGACGTGAGAAAGACTATTATTGCGAAGAAAATTCCAAAGTCACCATCTGCAATTGACCATTGTTTGTGCATCGCAAAGGAATTGAACATTCCCTTGAAAATTCCCGCTCTTTTGGTGTTAAACCTCCCAGGATTTTGAAAGACTGCTCTTTTGACGTCTCACTGTCGATGCACAAGAAAGAAGATACTCCAAATTACGTCTTC
>NW_024003398.1:0-7305 GCF_014805625.2 Glossina fuscipes | reverse complement strand
CTTTACGAGAAATCTATCAGTGCAGCCATCTACCGAAAAAATAATGGATTTCTTGTTTCCCAAACTAATATATATATAAATAAAGCATATATATTTTTGCTTTTCATTCTTTTTTTAACTTTATTGAATATGTTTGGTAATTACAAAATATAAATTTACAAAATACAATAATAATACAAAATATGTACTTCGTTTCGTATCATCCAGAGCTATGGACTTACATGTCTATGCTGACTTTACGTGGTTGCAGTGGACAATTTTTCATATTTTTAATGGTGGTCAAGTTTGGTCCTTTGACTTGTCCGTCGTAACCACTACACGTAAATGTTTACTTGAAAATTTCGTTCGTTTTGTGAGATTTCACACCCCTTGTTATCAACTACAGATCTTTTCGACAGCAACTAGTCTATCTTAACCCGCTTTCTTTTTTTCTGTATACAAGAAAAACAAAATTTTTATTTTAATATTGAGAAAGAAGAATGTGAAAATGGTTAAGATATAGATCTGAAAGAGTTGGACAAGATCCTTAAAAATCAAGGAAGTGTAAACTTTATTTAGACATCAATATTTTATATATATTTTCCATAGTACTTTTTCAATTTTCATGAAAATAATATCTTTTAGCATTTCATCATGATAAATACATCTACTTGTGCAAAAACGGGAAAAATCGGCCATGCTCTCTGAATATATCGGGAAAACATTACAGGTTTTAAATATACAACTGATTTTAAAGATAGATTAACAAACAATGCACCCAAACCGCTAAAATATCAACTGATTTCACTATATATTTAAATATTGTCAATTCCAATTAGGTAGCTCAAAGATTATATAGCAAAAATATTTAATTTTTACGACTTTTTCACGGTTTTTCTCAAAAACATTTGACAGGCAGCAAAAAATAAAAACAGATAGTTAATTAGTATAACAAGGAAAAGCTGCAGCTAAAGATAGCAATCACAAGAAAAACTTTGTAGACAAATCAACAATTTACGATCGGTACGACGAGATATGCTTATGATCAAAGACCTGACTGTTCGGTACGTTATCCCCTTTCTTGGTTGTAAATCTTGGTTTTAAATCGTTTTGTAAGCTGTTAAGAGGGCTTCTAGAAACCACTGTTTCTAAATTAATTTCCAAACCCACAGTCGTTTGATGAAGTTCTGTTGATTCCTCGGAATCCACAGTAAATTGATTGGCCTCCTTTTGGGCGATATCATTCGTCGCTAGAGGGGATTGAGGCTTTTTCTCTTCCCCAGGTGTTGGCGGCGACGGAGGTGGCGTTGTTATGCTAACATCCTTATCTTTAGTTAAGCTTATACCGAGAACTATCTTTGAACGTCTCTGTTTTTCCGGGCTTATCTGATTTCTGTATATCATCGTCATCGTAAGTGGCCATCGCGCCTACACCATTTTCTATCATCACCTCTAGATTGAGAACGAATATACGCTTATTCTCAAAGCGGCACAACACATGCAAAACAATTGAGAACGAATATACGCTTATTCTCAAAGCGGCGCAATACATGCAAGTGTTTTGGAAAATACGCGAATTCAACTTTTTTAATTTTACAAGTCAGCCTAAAATTAGACCGCCATAATTTTTTTTCTATTATCAAATTAAACAAAGCCGTCGCTAAATTCCCTGTTGAAAGGCAAAGCACAAAGTCGCTTATAATAAATAAATGGTTAAATGCCCAACTAACAACTTAAATGGTAACGCTATTCAGTCTGTTAAATGTTCAGTAGTCCTGACACAATCAATTCTATGTTTGCGTTGCTAACGCTCCATTGTCATAACTAGTTCTCTAGTTTGGACAAATAGCGTTGCCAAGTAATAAAAAATATAAAATTAGGGGACTTTTGCCGACGGCTTTACAATTAACTTAAAGTATTACGTTCTTTCTGTAAATAGCATACAGTATTACGTTCTTTCTGTAAATTAGCATAGAGTACTATGTTCGCTCTGTAAATAGCATAAAGTATTACATTCGTTCGTAAATTAGCAGAAAATTTAGCTGTTTGTTTAATTTGATAATAAAAAAAAATTATGGCGGTCTACTTTTAGGCTAACTTGTAAAATTATTATTATTATTATAAATTTAGCCAGATAATAAATTCTAAGATAGCGTCTAAAAGAATTTTGTCCAACTTAACAAAAAACAAAGGTACTACTCTATTAAAACGCAAAGCCATCGGCAAAACAAAGGAAAAGGAAACAATATAACAATGACAACGCTTGAGGTAAACTTTCCAAAAGTAAATCGCATAATTTTCCTATAAAATCGCTACGGCACGCATACAGTTCACTTAAAACTTTTGTAATGCCGGTAGACATTTTCTCTTTTCATGTTTAATTTATATGGTTCCGAAAGAATTTCATATACCACAAAAAACAATATATACTCGATTGGCGGAAATTATTTAAAAATAAATGTGTAATATTATGTGTCAGCTGATTACAATGCTTCTTCTTTTCCCAGGCCAATTGGGTGAAATGCAAAGCGTCAACAGTAAAAGGCAACTTTCATAATGAAAAAATGAAAGTTTGAATGGAAATGAAAGGGATTTTTCAAATAGGTTGCTAATCCCAAAGAACAAGCAAAAGGTTTGTTTGCAAAAAACGTGAAGTAAAGAGTATTTACGAGTCGACTTGTGTTCAGTGTAGTGCGTGTTTTCTTTTCGTCTGCGTTTTTTCAATTGTTTCGGTGTTTTCGGTGTTTTTGTGTATTTAACTTCTGTCTTTTCAGTGTTATTGCTAAAACTGGTTAACGCGGATATCGCGTATGTGCTTTTGTTTCGTCTATATATAATAAAAAATAGAAAACAAAAAAACAAAATAAAAAAAATTGAAAACATTTGACACTTTTCTTTAGTAGTTCCCAACCTTCTTCCACAGTTCCCAAACCTTTTCAAGTGAGTGGTTATTTCACAAATAATAAGCAATAGACAACAATAAGACATAATGGCCCCGGGGCCGCCAGACAAAAACTCGAATAGATTTTATCTATTAAGTGATACATCCCCCAAAGAAAAAAAAGTAAAAATTCAGATTTTTCGGTGTTGCCGATTAGCGATATAACCCCTATTGATAAAAAATATATTGTTATTTCTTCCCAAATTAGCCCTTTTGCTATAAAAAAAAACTCTGGATAGCATTACAACATACATCGACTCGATCTCGATTCTACGCGATGGGAATTTACTGGTCCTCGCTGGGAACCCGCGTGCAACCGAAAAACTCATAAAGGCCAAATCTTTAGCTAATCTATGTGCTATTTCAGCTAAACTACATGAGAAACTTAACTGAAGATGAAATTGTTCGCGAAATGGGTCTTCAAGGAGTAACTGAAGTATATAAATTAACCAAACTGAATGATGACGGAAAAACACGCTCTCCTACAGGAAGGATTATTTTAACTTTTGATCGCTATCGATTACCGCGAACAGTTGATGTGGCGTAGTATAAATGTAAAGTAGAACTATACATCCCAAATCCTATGAGGTGTAAAAATTGCCAACGCCTGGGTCATACGGCAAAAAGATGCACTAATGCTGCATCTTGTGCTAACTGTGGTCATCCTCCACATACTGAAAGCTGTACCCGTTGTTTCTGCATAAATTGCAATGATCAACACTCAGCGTTAGACAAACAATGCCCACGTTTTGTACAGATGCGTGAAATATTAAAAATCAAAACAGAAAATTACTGTAGCATGGGCGAAGCGCGACGCACATACCGGGAAAGAAATCCATCTGTAGCCCATGGAATTGGCAAAAGTAATACCTATGCTGCTGTTGCCTCGCAAATCGAGCCTAGTAAGACTTTAACTGCAGCTGCTTTCAATGAAAAACCTGTTCCACCATTAACCAAAAATTATATTGCGAAACAAGTTACATCACCCGCCAAAGATAATATTGAAAAAACCAAAGCAACACCAAATATTGAAAAAATTAAAGCAACAACATATATGCTAAAATGTAATATACTAAATTCTCCCGAATCTCCAGCTCTCAACTTTACTGAACAAATTACAAGTGGTAATGAATCCATTCTTTCATCCATTAATCAACCTTCAACTTCAAATCACTGACGTGCGCCCACTCGTTGCGCTTCAAATGTACCAAACTACCTAAGTGCAGATTATTCAGCTGGTAAGAATAAATCATTCACGAAAAATTCCTATAGCGACCTTCTCGACGGAGACGCTGACATGTCAACTTAACCCTCCCTCCACTCTGCTTACATGTCACTACAATTAAATAAAGTTTTTAAAATTCTACAATGGAACATTAAGGGACTTATTAATAATTTTGATGAACTCCGTACACTCATAAATGATTTTAATCCAACCTTTTTATCGCTTCAAGAAACCCATTGCAGAAGCTCTTTTAATCCTATTCCACCCAAATCATATACTGGATACTTCACGAATGCTGATCGAAACTCATATTCCAAACAAGGAGTAGGTATTTTTATAAAATCAGGTATACCTCACAAACGCATAAATTTAAGCTCAAATATACAAGCCGTAGCGGTACAAATAATGTTAAATATAAAATTTACAGTGCTTTCGCTCTATATTCCACCTTCGCAATCGTTTTCTCAGCAAGAACTCTACAGTTTATTCTCCGTACTTTCCCCCCCATTAATTATATGCGGCGATTTCAACAGCTGGAATACCATCTGGGGCTCAACAGTGAACAACACTCGCGGTACTGTTTTAGAAAAGCAACCTTTGCGTTTTAAATGATGGAAAACCAACGCACTTCTCAACTCATCATACTTTTTCACATATTGATTTAACATGTTGCTCTCCATCACTTCTTCCTTTGGTGTCCTGGTCTATTTCTGATGATCTACATAATAGTGATCACTTTCCAATCATAATCGATCTTAAACTTTCAACGTCCTCTGCTACTCCAGCAAAACAGGCCAAATTCCTCCTAGATAAAGCGGATTGAATCAATTACTCCAAACAGGTGGAGTCATTTTTGAACTCAAAGCCATTTAACGGAAACTGCAACCATGATGCTGCTCTTATGTCTAAATCGATTCGCACGGCTGCTCATCTTTCTATTCCTCAATCCAACACCTCTTTTAAACGAGCTAGAGTTCCATGGTGGAACAACACGCTTTCGTTTTTGAGGAAAAATAAAATGGATCTATGGCACCGCTTTAAGAGATGTCCTGATCAGAATCACTTGTTATTATACAAAAAGGCCAATGCTCTATTCAGGAAAGAATTACGGAAATCAAAGTCACTTAGTTTCGAACTTTTCTCGAGACGAATTCACAGAAATACATCAATGAAAGTTGTCTGGAACAAAATCAACAGACTTAATGGGACTTCAAACCTGAACCAAATTTCTGCCATCTGCACTCCCAAAAAGTGTGGTGCGAATACTCCTCTGACAGTAACTTCTCCAGTGCTTTCATTGAAAATAAAAAGACTCCAATATCTCCTTCAAATAATATCGATAGATGTGCCATGTTCCTGGAAAATAGGGTATCTACCTCAGAACTTGGAAGTTGTCTCTCCAATTTGAAGGGGAAGACACCTGGTCTAGACCGAATCTCATACCAAATGATCAGTGCTATGTCTAAGTCTAGTAAAAAGAAATTACTGGACCTATATAATACGGTATTTATGACTGGCCATATACCCTACATGTGGAAACTGGCAACAGTTGTTCCAATTCCAAAGTCAAAAATATCTCCATCGCATCTGATTATCGCCCAATGTCTCTTTTATTTTGCCTCTCTAATGTTTTAGAGAAGATTATGGCATCTAGATTATCTTGGTTTCTTGAATCCAAGAACCTGATAACAAAGCATTAAGTTGGTTTCAAGCGGGGTAGAGGATGCATCGACGCTCTGTTACATATTGATTATTTCACAAGCAAAGCAATTTCCGAACGAAATCACGTAACAATTCTCTCAATTGATTTCGAAAAAGCATTTGACAGAGTTGGTCTTCATGTTATCTTAAGACTCTTGAAATCATGGAATGTTGGACCCAAATTCTTCAACTACATCAAATCATTCATGTCGCATCGGCGGTTCAAAGTTAGAATCAACAATCATCTTTCTGATTCCTTTCCGCTAAAGAATGGCATTCCGCAAGGATCTTCTCTCTCTGTCACGCTTTTCCAGATCGCTTCCAACGAAATTAGCGAAATTCTTTGCCGTGTACCAAGAGTGGAACATTGTCTCTACGCGGACGATGTATACATTTTTACAAAAGAAAAAGACAACACGAAAGCAATCAACATCCTCGAATCTATTGGACGAGCGATCTCCGCATGGGCAAACTCGTCGGTGGCTAAAATTTCCATACAAAAATCTAAAAAAATGCACATTTGTCGAAAGCACATTTGCGATGCAGGAAATCTACTGATGCATATAAATGACTTACCAGTACTAAATGTGCCGACACTGCATATTCTCGGGCTCACTTTTTCCAACAAATATTGCTGGAAAAAATACTGCCTTCGGTTAAAAAACTCTATTTTAACAAGGGTGAATTTCATACAGTACGTTGCTTGGAGAAGCTATGCGCATATTAACACTATTGCTTATCTTACCAAAATGCTTGTCTTAACCAAGATTGACTATGCTTTAATAATTTATGGCAATAGCTGCAAATCTAATATCAACATCCTTAAACCGGTCTACCACCAAGCAGTCAGAGCAAGTTGTTATGCTTTTCGGACGACGCCCATAAATAATATTATAATCGAAACTGGTCTCCAAACTTTAGAAAATAGACTTTAAGAGTTAAAAGCCAAAATAGTCCCCAAGCTTCTTAATTCAAACAAATCTATTCTCGGTGATGACGTGAGAAAGATTACTATTGCGAAGAAAATCCCAAAGTCACAATCTGCAATTGATTATTGTTTGTACGTCACATAGGAATTGAACATTCCCTTAAAAATTTTCCGCTCTTTTGGTGTTAAACCTCCCTGGATTTTGAAAGACTGCTCTTTTGACATTTCGCTGTGTATGCACAAAAAAGAAGATACTCCAAATTACGTCTTCAGGAATCTAATAGCTGAGAAAACCCAAGTATTGGACAATACTGGTTAGAATCTTTTATACACAGACGGCTCAAAATCTCCTCGTCTGCCTCCTGCTTGTGCGGTGGTAGATGCTACAGGACGGGTTCTTCTCAACCACATATTTCACGAAAGCACTTCAACTTTCATAACCGAAGCCAGAGCTATCCTTCACGCTGCCAACCTTGCCCATAAAAACAAACTCAAAACCGTCATTGTTACTGACAGTTTGTCTGTATTACT
>NW_024003397.1:2379-2930 GCF_014805625.2 Glossina fuscipes | reverse complement strand
CCTGCGTGCAAAATTTTCAAATATTTCTACTAAATTTGGAATCGATATCTTCATTTTTGCCACCAGTAGAGTACAAACAACATCCCACACCGACGGACAGACTTGGCTTGATTAATTCAGAATTTCACGCTTATCAAGAATGCATATACATTATAGCGTCTCTGAAGCTTCCTTTTGAGCTTTAAATACATTATACAAAAAACCAAACCCATCTTACAGTGTAAAACCCGTTATACCCTTACAGGGTATGAAAAGAGGAACAAAAATTGTTTTTAAGTGGTGTATATCAGTGTAAAAAAAAGAAAAGAAAATGGTACACTCTGAATGATGTTGCAAAAGAAACAAAAAACGAATTAAATCAATTATATCGAGACTTGTACAGAGTGTAGCCGAAAATAATACTTAGAAGTTTTAATTACTTTCATAAAATTTAAAAAAATAATCCTTTTTAAATCATTAGATAATTATTTATTGTCATTCAACATTTTTCCTAAATACATACAAAACTCTTTTTGTAAATTTGCGGAGAACACGAAAAAGAAACTTGAGAT
>NW_024003397.1:0-2369 GCF_014805625.2 Glossina fuscipes | reverse complement strand
TGTTGGAGTTATCTGTTACTTGTCATGTTTTCAACGACTTTTCTACTGGTTCTCGCACTGATGTCATATACACTGATTTTAGTAGAGCGTTTGATTTGGTTAACCCTAACTTACTGATCTGGCCTCTGGCGTCGCTTTCTATGTAGTGAAATGGATAAACTTTTATCTGCATAGTAGGTCATTCATGGTTTTACCTAAGTTCATCATCTCAGATGAATTTCCCGTGACGTCTGGCGTACCGCAAAGCAGCCACTTAGGACCCATTTTATTTATTTTTTCATTAATGACCTGGCCTGGATGATTGAATTCAGACCCAGATCTTAATGTATGGTGATGATGTGAAACCGTTTTCTTCTTTTTTCGTAGAATCGCAATCACATCAGCTTCAAAGTGATTTCAATAATTTGGTTGCATGGTGCTCTTTAAATCATCTGAAACTAAATCTAAATAAATGTAAAAAGCTTTCTTTCTCAAGAAGGAAGTCATTCATTACTCAGTATTCCAATACTCTCACAAGTTGGAGGACGACGATTCTTTTATAGATTTAGGCGTTCTGTTTGACCACAGGTTACGTTTTAACTGCATATTGAGCTCTCGTTAAGCAAAGGTAGGTCCGCCCTTGGTTTTATAAAGAGGTGGTCCAAATAGCTCGATGAAAAGGCCATAAATGTGTTGGTTAGACCAAATACTTGGGCAAGCCTCCGTAGTCTCCTTTTCATAGGTACTATGCAAATTGAATCTGTTGAAAAGCAAATCCAGCTGTTTGCCCAAAGGAATTGAGACCCGATTGCCTCTCTTCTTATTGACTTCCCCGCATTACTTGGTGAGATGAGCTTTAATGTCCCTAACAGCTTCTCTTAGCACTTTAACTTTATTAAGCTTAGTCAATGTAAACACAATTATGAACTATTTAGCCCGCTCAGGGTTGTTTGCACGAACCTGAATAACGTCCATTCCTTGTTTTCAATATCGGGTTCCTTAAAATCTATTAAAGCAACTACAACTAACTTGCATTCTTTTACTTGGATTCGACTGTTAATTTGGCTTAGTTGAATTTCATGTATAAGTAAGTAAAATAAAAAAAACAATAAAGCAAACGTCGTCTCTCTCTTTTTTCCTGTTTCTTGCCTGTCTTTAAGATCGACTATATTTTTCAGACTGGAAAGAATAGATGTAGTCAGACCAGTATAAAATTTTGAACACTTTTAAATATCCAAGCGACCATTAACATAAGACGCTAAATAAGCAGTTATATCACTTAATAAATGAATAATAACATGATAATACGCAACTAGTAGAATAAATAATAATCTAAAAAGTCCTAGCTATTTTAAGGAAGTATAGTCCACATCTACTCTAAAGTTAAACTTCAAATCATATCATCATAAATATATCATATATATAACCATTATTCTAGTCATAATGATTTCATTGCAACTTAGGCAAATGTTATCTAAACAGAGAAACTCTCATGAAATTCTGCTGATGCAGAGTGATCGCTTGTTGATGTCACGTTAGGTAGTGGCATCCATTTTGATGGTTTTTTCACTTGAAAAATGCATTTATGGAGGAAAATTAGTGCAATATATGTTACCCAAAGTATGTTCCATCGTTCAATTACCGGCCTATTTTTGCCAGCCTTGCTACATCGGTCTGAAGCAATAGTATTCAGAAGGGTCCTTGTCCGGTGAATACGCTGTGGCAGAACTTCCCATTCGAGCTGCAACTGCTTATTCCTGGGCAAATCTTGCAACAAATAACCTAAATGGCATTTTCATTCAGTTTGAGTTAGGCGTTTTTTCTCCTTTTTGATGCAATGTCGTTCTGTGAACACGGTATCGCCAGGTTGCCAGAAAGATGCAAAATTGTAGAAAATTATGGAAAATATTTGGATTAATGAATATAGTACCAACTTTTTTCAACAAATATCTTTTTCAAGTGGAGAAATGATAAAAATTCATGTAAGCGCCTAATATTAAGTACAATCATTTCCTACGATTAAATAAAAATTATTACATTTTTCTTTTCGGGCCTATAAAATCACAGCAATTCAGCAGATTACATATGCTGATACAACTTTTAACACACGCTTATTAACTTTTATATTAACTTGCAAAGTATTTTTGATTTTTGCGATTAACACCTGATGTTCTCGTCAAAAAGTCTATTATTTGCTTTTTTGTTTCATTCGTCAAGTGAATCGAATGTTCCTTCCTTGCCTACAAACAACGTTAGCGTTTCCGCTATCATTGACTCACCTGGTAATATTAAAGTTAAAAACAATTCGGGAAGCCCTTGTCGTTTCAGTTATGCTGAAGTGGCAACTGTATCTCCTTCCAGGAGTGCGATATACATATTGATAATGAACC
>NW_024003396.1:0-2783 GCF_014805625.2 Glossina fuscipes | reverse complement strand
TAGGTTGCGGGTCATTGGACCACAACGTAACCTTTCGAGAGTGTCCAAAAAGAAACAAAGAGAAAAATTAAAAAAAAAAAATTTTACCCATCCAGAACTTATCTTTTAGAGAATACAAAAGAAAATTCTCTAACAACCCATACAATTTACTCGATAACTATGACGTAAACTTCCCAGCAATGAAGGACAGCACTGCTTCCAACAACATCAGAGACCCTACTATTGATACAAATAATATTTTAGTTAACAAAAATTTTAATGCAGTTGTAAAAAATAAAACGGGTATTCCTAAATCCTTGTATAGAATGTCTCTCAAGACGCCCTCGACTTACAGTAGCAACTCGCAGGAGCCAAAAAAATCTCACCTACCTCCTGAAAAGCGTTCTCTAATCAATTACCATAAATCCACTGCAATGGAGATTATTCTGGAAAAGATTTTCAAGATTCTCTCCATCATTTCTCATGAAGATATGCTTGAAACCATCCAAGCAGAAATAAGTTCCCTTAAATCAAAATTTGATCTTTTAAAACAAGGTACGTCTGGGTCGGCCCTATCATGCTCTAACATTTCTCATGACGTCTTTCCTGCAGTATAACACACAAAGCTTCAGGCGTAATGCCCATTCGTTTGATTACTTCATAAATTCCATCCGAACTGATTTCGCCATCTTGAGTGAAATCTTTCTGTCCGATGAAAAAATTTTCGATCTCAAAATCTCAAATTACAACTCCGTTTATAAATGTAGAAGTGACGGCTATGGAGGTGTTGCCATTCTTGCCAGGAAAGGCATCTCCTTCAAACAAATCCCTTTTAAATCAACTGCTGACATTGTTATTGTCAAAACCTCTTGCCTAAAACCTAATATTGTCATTGCTGCTTGCTATTTCACGCCTAACACCCCTATTCAATTTTTCCGGGATGACTTTAATCGCCTCTGTGATATGCCCGATAGCTTCCACAATGCCATAATTGCAGGAGATTTCAATGCAAGACACCCTTGCTTTGGTGACTCCGTTTCGAACAATAAAGGCAAAGCCTTGGAAGAAATCATTGAAGCCAGTAATTTCTATTGTCTTAATGATAATTCCCCAACCTACGTGCACTTTACGACCAACAATTGTGGTAGCGTGTTGGATCTTATTTTCACTAACGCAACCAATCTTACATTCAAACGGGAGGTCAAAATAGAAATTTTTCTGGGAAACAGCCACCACTTTCCTATTCTCTTTAGTGCCACCTTTATTACCTCGTACAAGATAAATGATTTTATCTCGAGGGAAAAACTCCTAAATAAACTTATACACATAAGTCTTGAGCCACAGGTCGAGTCTATCCAGTGCGCACTGCAACGAGAAATAACTAATGCCAAATCTGACATCCAAATCTCCGATTCCTACTCACCAAAACCTTGGTGGAACGAGTTGCTCACTTCACAATTCCGCAAATTACAGGCTGCTAAACAAAAATTTTTTAAATACCCAAATATCTCTAATTTTAATGATTTCATTTTATCCCAAAAAGAATGGAAGAAATCAATTAGAAAAGCCAAAAGATGTCACCGTGCCTTTGTTGTCGAAGAGCTGCGCTCAAATAGCAATACAAAACCTTTCTGGAAATTTTTAAATGGTCATCGTACCACAAAAAGGAAATACAAACACCCCATTTGGGATGATCGCAACAACAAATCCTGCCTAGCAAGGTTGAAAGCTCAAGTTCCCTCGACATGTGGTCTCCAAGCCTCCTTAATTAACTCTCGGATGGATAACATTTCTCAATTCTCCCTTAATGAACTCATGCACGTCCTTAAGTTGAAAAAGAAATCCACAACAGCAGGCCATGACGGAATCAATTATGATATGATAAAGGTCCTTCCCGTGCCAAGCCTTCTAACCCTGCTATCTGCTGTAAATGAGCGCTGGATGACCAACTTGTTTCCCATTCTTTGGCGTACAATTAAAATAGTGCCCATTCCTAAACCCGGAAAAGATCTTGATATATTCATTAACTTCAGACCCATGTCCCTCTTGCCCGTTCTTCTAAAAGTTACCAACCAAATGATTAAAGAAAGACTGACAAATTTCCTGAACCACTTACAGGTTCTCCCGTGAAGGTCCTTTGCTTACCAAAAAAATATCTCTACCGGTATGTGCCTTAATGAAGTCTTTTTCACAATTGCAAATGGAAAAGCAAATGGAAACCAGGTAGTTATGCTCTGCTTAGACATTAATAAAGCTTATGACTGCGTTAATTTAGTGAAACTGGACCAAATTCAACTTTCTTTTCTTGCGACCTCTCGTATTATATTCATATACAGTCGAAATCTGTGGAGGTTTACCTCAAGGTAACTGTCTCAACCCAGTTCTTTTCAATTTATACACAGCCGGCTTACATCGATTACAGGACAATACTACACATTTATTTCAATATGCTGACGATTTCCCCATCATCTCTGCTGGAAAATCATTAGTAGAAGCAGTCCGTCACCTCGACATTAAATCCAATCTTTTTCACAGACATTGTGCAGATTTAAATATAACTTTCAACCCGGAAAAATCAAAAGTCATCCGCTTTGCTAAGGGTCCCAAAAAAAGTTTTTATATTACAATCGATGGTATAAAAATCAGTCAGTCTTCCTCTTTTAAATTTTTGGGCAGAAGAATCAACTCAAGTTTAATCACTCATGAGCATTACAGGGACAGCCTCGTAAATTGCAACACAGACTCAAATGTCATCAAACTTCTGGCCAACATTCACACCGGACTCCCACCTAGGAAAGCTTTAA
>NW_024003395.1:45096-176294 GCF_014805625.2 Glossina fuscipes | reverse complement strand
AGATTTAGTTCCATAAAATTCAACGAGCACCATGTGATCAAATTATTCAAGTCAATTTGAATAATTTGTGGTTGCGATTCTACGGAAAAAGCAGAACACATCATCACCATACATTAAGATCTAGCTGAATTTAATCAAATCGTTGTGTATAAATTCATTAAAATGGGTGCTAGGTGGCTGCCTTGAGATACGCCAGACGTCATGGGGAATTCATACGAGGTGATGAAGTTGAACAAAACCCTTAATGACCCATTATGCAGATAAGAGCTTATCCATTTCACTAAATAGAAAGGGAAGCCAGAGGCTTGGAGTTTAAAGATAAGTAGTTTATGATGAACACTTTGCTAAAATCAGTGTATAAGCCGTCAGTGCGAGAGCCACTAGAGAAAGCCTTGAAAACATGACAATTAAACACCAACAGATTGATGACCGTAGGTCTTCCTTTTCGAAAGCCATGTTGGAGTGGAGAAATACATGCTTTGATGGCAAAGGCCAAATGCTGAGTCACAATGAGTGTCGAACAGTTTATGCAAGACACTCAACTTGAAAATGCCTCAACAAATCGTCTACTTTCGCCTTCGTGAATATGAATAAGAAAACTACTTTTATAACACAAAGGGAAAACCACTTAAATTCAAGGACTGGTTAAAAATCTTTTAGATAACACCACACAGCTCGACAGCGCAAGATTTAAGTAAAGATGAAGGAATTCCATCAGGTCCCCGCACACAACTACACTTTAGAGAGCTCAACCCGACTGGCATACTGTGCGATTTACATATGAAATTGTAAACAACTTGAGAAGCCTGGAGATGTTTATCGATAATAAGTCATGCTTCAATGCACATTTAAATTTTTAGTTCCACCTGAGAAAACTAAGACTACCATGTAATCGTATAGTTAGGTATATATTTTCCTTGAGGCCCTATGACCATGTCTCGGGTTATGTTCTATGCGTTCTAGGTTGTTCTTTCATTAATTTTAGTAAAGTTAGGTCCGTTATAAAATCCGTGATCATGCGCAGGTAACATACACGCAGAAGAGCCGAATAAGAAAAATTCGTAGAATTGACCGTCCGAACTGACTGACTCATAGAAGCGCTACGTCAAAATTAATACAAAGTTGAAATAATTTTGCAGATTCGATGAGAATGTTTAACAAATTCAATTATAGTGTTCAGTGGCTGGTCATTCGAATGTTAAGCGCAACGAAAGGGCTGACTGTCTAGCCAACAGGAGAGGAGAGCTCGAGGGGCCATGATCTTCCATGCATAAACTATTGGAACTAGGGACTGGCGACCTACGTTTAATCGCCGGCTTCTACACGGATCATAATTCCCTCTGAAAAACATGGATATGTTCGATACCGATTCCTGCAGATTCTACCAAGGCACGAGCGAAACATCCTATCACATTATTTGTGAGTGTGAGGCCATTTGCAGAATCAAACACAATTTGTTTGGCGGCCACGGTATGGTGCTCCGACCCAAAGAAAGTGGCGGGATTCATAAAAATCCGAAGACTGTTACACGCAATAGACTTTGTAGGTCACATTACGCTTCGCCCAATTTGTTAATAATTACGTTATAGTGTTTAAACGTTCTTGCGGGGAGTATCGTTTCAAAGCCAATTTACGCCCGGTGTGGCCGCTGAGGTTTATCCCGGCGAAAGAGAAGAGAGCAATTTTTCCAAGTAGGAAAAATTAACTCTCTTCACAATATGTATACATATCAACAAAATATCCATGAAATGCTAAGCGTAATTAACAAAGTGTTTCGCCGAATCGGGAATTAAGAACATTGATTACAATGGCCCGAAGTGTTTCAATCCAATTTATGCTTTATTCTTAAGTATTGATAGCGATTTTAAAGCGAAATAACACGCCCGTTAAGCGCAAGATGATAACATCTTTTATCGAAAGGGTCCCAAAATGGGAGTTTATTTAAAAATTCCCTACGATTTGCATACAAAACGTAATCTACCGCTTTGTCGAAGGCGGGCATCTCTTTATGCTGCTCACCTTCAAGGAAAAAAAATGTCTGTGAATTAGTTTCGCCTTTTTTTAAATTAATTTTTCAAATTATTTTATATAATATTTTATAAAAATATTTGAAAAACGCAAACTTTCCATTATTAATTACCAAATAAATTGCAAATAATTCACTCGCTTATCATGGCAAGACAAATGAACCACATCACCATTTGGATAGCGTATCAAAACGCTTTAATTAGTGAAACGCTTTTTACACTTGGGACATACACTGAATTCATTGATTTCGAAACTAATATTCTGCTGATCACGTATCAATCCTTCGACACGTCATATTTCCGCGGTCAATAAAGTCCTTTTCATCTCCAAATGATGACTCTCCGCCATTTGTGTTCGTAGCACTGTATCCAAATAATTTTGTAAGCGGTGCAATGGCGTATCTTTGGCTAAAAACTCAAGTCAATATGTATATATACATACAGTTGAATGTAAAATGTTAAAAAATGTAAAACTTACTGGCTATATCCTACAAGGATCAATCCTATTGACATATTTATTCAATAGATCCACAGAATTCCTTACGCAACCCTATACCTTCGTAGGGCGGTTGATTAAGCGGACTTAAGATTGATTTCAATAATATCAAGCAAATATCTTGATCCTCTTCGTAGTGCGTTTCACAATATTCTGCCGCCCTTTTCACATTACCCAATATTTGTATATAGATGGCTAAAACTTTTTCATGTTTCTTTAAGCGGCCCAATATTAGAGCTCGCTCTTCCAGCATCTTATTCGTGGGGAAATCTTTTAATACTACATCGGGTGGAGAGTTATACGATATTTTTAACAGATTATATAATTTCGTATGGTATTTATT
The DNA here is from genome assembly GCF_014805625.2 of Glossina fuscipes. NCBI lineage: Eukaryota > Metazoa > Arthropoda > Insecta > Diptera > Glossinidae > Glossina > Glossina fuscipes. The sequence continues at coordinate 173,428 of NW_024003395.1, read as the reverse complement.
CAAAGTATCCATTTTCTCAGTTTTATTCTCACATTCTTCTTCTACTTTCTCTAATTCCTTCATTAATTGTTGCAGTTTTTCAAGATATTGCTTGACTAGAACGTTATGTAAAAATTGATAAAAAGTTATGTATTATTATCGTGCCAAACATTAGTCACATGCTCCAGATACGGTATAACCAATACTTTATGACGTGTTAGTAGAAAATCCAGAACTCTCGGTAGATTTTCCACTTCAATAAAATCTTCCGTACATATACGTAGGCGTTGCTCAGGACCGGCCTTCAAAACCCAATCGGAAAATTCTAAAATTATTTGCAAATGGGAGGACTCTAATTGTTGCAAATAACGTATCGTGCGTTCATGGCCGTATGAGCTGGAACCCTCTTTAATCGCTTGAGCTTGCAACAACTCCAAAGCCTTGCGATGTTCACCGTTTGTTTAATACAATATAATTAATTCGGACATTTAGTCACGTTTCTTTAAAGTTTGTCGGATTCTTCCAAATGACATTGATTTAAACGCAAGAGAGGAGCAATCAATGAATCATTAGTTTGCAAATAACACTTAAGAAGAGTGGTATCGATGATGAATAGCAACGATTTCGAGCTACTTTTCGTATCACGTAGTTTGACAACTTCTTTTTGACAGGCCAAAGCCAAAAATTCAATTAAAGCTAAAATTGCATTTTCCAAATCTTTATCTTCTAACTGAGGCATAGGAAACGTGGGTACAGCAGAATGAAAACTGTCCTTCGTTGTCGGCTTGGCCTGGTTAGTTATTGTCTTAATATTTTTTGCTCCAAAAATATGATGATAATTTAAGTAGTCTTTAGCTCTTTTCATGCGTATGATTCATACTAATGTAACTATGGACATTGGTCTATGGATTCACAGTTGTAAATAAATTTAAACATTAAAAAAAAAAAAATAAATAAATTTCAGAATCATTGTCAGTCTAAAACTTATTGTTAGGTTGCACTTAAGTATCTAAATACTTGATGCTTCAAAATCCAACCGGATTTTGTCCAATTATATTAAACAGTCGTTGGTAATAAGCATCGATTCATTTAATATCAACAATACTCGAAGATCCCGAAGTCAGGGCTGTATGACTGCAAAATTCTGCGTTCATGGTTGCTCTTGCTTTCGCACATGGCCCAAATCTATGACATCTTCTTTATTGAAAGATGACATTTTAGCGCTTTCAGAAAGTATGCATGCTTCCCCGACCGATACATGTGCATTTAGATCATATATACATACACATCTATAATGGTTAATTGAAAATGTATTTGTCAGCAAAAATAAATAAATTTTGCTCTCTTCCGACAAAATGAAAAAACTAATGAATTCTTGTATTGCAAAATAGTTTTCAATTTAATTTAAGAAAGCAAATTATCTAAAGATCGTAAAGATTAATAAAAATAGTATAACCGTTATATATATAAAACTTATAATGAATAAACGAATAGCAATTGAATGTTAATTAGTCTAGGGAATGACGACGATGATTTGCGGATTTTATTTGCGGGAGTGTTGATAATTTGGAAGGATATCAAGTTAACATTGACTATTATTTGAACTGCATTTTCCGTTCGGTGGTTGCGAATGAACGTGAGGTGAATTGGGCTAAAATATTTGCGATAGCGTGTCACCCCACGAATGCACGTCTGAATCTTATTTTAAGGGTAGATGGTGCCAATGTTGCAAACACAATCGGTTGTGTCCTGATAGGGGTTTGCTTTGATTTGCTAGGCATTACTGAACTATCACTTGCATTATTATTGTAAAACTTTGTTTTACTCTTCCTTAAAACATGGAGAGAAAGAATCGTAGCTTTTTAACAGTTGTTTGCACCTCGAGACTTTCTCAACCCTTTTTTTGCTCAGAAATTACAAAACAGTCTTTCGGTGAGGAAACGCAAATTTCTTGTCTGAGAAAATGGGCGTAAAAATTCCGGTAGCCGATCATGATCGAATGCGCATTTTACTAAAAATTTTGGTGAGGAGTTTATTCATTCATAAGTGATCTTTACAGTTAACACGGTAAGTGTTTAGACCTGTTAATAATTATAGGTGCGACAATATAAACTTTTTCGATTTATCGTTTTACTAAAAATTTTCAAAAGATTGTTATAAAAATTCTTAAATAGATTGTATTCAACGCGGTGACTTTCTGTTTATAGGTAAGTGACTTTTTCTCACTATTTTTCTTTTCATCACTATTTATTTATTTATATTTCTATCACTATCAGCCGAAAGTTTGAATTATAAAGGAGTTTTAAGGGAGCTATGAAATTGAATAACTTAGCAGTGAAGTGAAATAATGTAAGATCGCTTTTAATGGGTGTGTTACTTATTTTACGGAGTTGGTTGCACTGAATTGAAGGGCATCAAAGGGTATAGTGATAATCGTGGCAATAATTAATTTTTAATTTGGGAGGCGAATCTAATCAGTTTTTTTTTTTTACTTATAAAATACGAAGGAACTATTTTAGCCAGCTGAACAGTTTTGATAAAAATAACCTATTCCAAGAAGGCAAGGAAAAACTTCTATGAGTTAACTAAGTTTTAGATGTTTATTCTTTTATGCGAGCAAGCAGTTAAACCAACGGTTGTGTTCACAACAAGTTCACATGTTTTATTTTTTATATTATTTTCTTAGTCTTGCTTAAATGAAAGTATGCGTTGCGGCGTTTTGCTATATAATTATGTTAGGTATGTTATGTATAAGTTTTTCTCTTATAAAATTAAATTAATTATTAATGTTATTCGAAGTTTTAGACTTTTAATCCTTTAAACCGAATCAACGCAAACAGCATCTGTGTTTGCTTTTAGATATTCTTGTGCAAGCGCTACGAATGATTAACATTTCCGCAGAGGACATGGAAAAAATATGGCATCGAAGGCATATATTTGCATCATATTTGCATCTATGAGTGTGTACGTAATTCCTCAGTATATTTTCGCTTGCAATTAGTTGAAATAAGAATGTGTAAATGTTCACGCCACTAATTTTGCGTAAATTTCAAGGAGAGCAACTTTTGTAGAGATTGTGGCAATCTCGTCAGTGGTGAAATTCTTTTCTAGTATCTTTTTAAGTTTGGTTTGGTTTTGACTGTTATTAGGTGCGTTTCCGAAAGACTTGAAATTCAAATGCTACACACCTGATGCGTAATATCCTATCGGGTATTACTCGCCATACTTTTAAAGCAGAATTTGTAGTGGTCAAGTTACAGCGCTTTTTTGTTCGTTAGGGATGCCAAACGTTTGCAATTGCCAATTTGGCAACGATTAGAGGGCAAAAAATCAAATGGCATTGTCTTGAATTTTTTATTAAACGGTCAGTTATCAAACGTACATATGGCAATCGGAAGTTATTCACAAAATGTCGCAATATGATGCAAAATGTCATTAATAGAAGTTTTTAAATTGATATGGCGAAGTCTGTTTGGAAAAACCCTAAAATCAGGGGTCGTCCCAAACCACCTGTGGTACATAATTGTAACCTACAAATCGCCGAGGGGACTTGGATCGTAAATTTGGTGCAAAGCTTTACTGAATTCGTCTGAAAGTGCCGGGAAAGATTAGCCTTGATAGCATGCGTGAACAATCAAAAAAATTCCGTAATATTTTTAAATACATCCAAATCTCTTTTTACGCCATAAATGCGTTCCCAAAAAATTCGTGTAAAAAAAGATAATGAATTAAAAAAGTCTTCTTACAGTTCGCTTAACGATTTATGCGTTGTCACTTTCTGACAATAAAAGCAATCGTTTGCCATTATTAGAATTATTGTGTTCATCATTTACTCTACGCATAATTCGGGAAGCCCCACTCATATACGCGTATAATCGACATGGTCTAACTGAATTGTGAAAAATATAACGGGAACTTACAATCCATATTGCAGAATGGAAAAATTCATAGACACATCAAAAAAAAGGAAGAAATTAATAAGAAAAATTGTTGATAATCTTGTTAAAACAAAGCAATTCGTGTAAAAAGAGATTTTTTTTAGCTTGTGTTAAACTAAATTTAGTGTTATAAAAATTCGTGTAAACCGAGAATTAGTTTTAGTTCTTTTTGATCTTTTTATCCATAACGGCACAAATGATACAAAAGCTATATAAAAAAAGGATTCAGACATCCTAAGATGTCAATTTTTGGACAATTGCTATAGCGCCTTAGTACACAAGTGCATTTTGAACGACTTAGTAAGTGCAAAAAGCAATGAGCAATAAAAAAAAAAATTCGAACCCAATTCTCGCCCGAAATACTCAAAGCCATTAAACCAACAATGCCAGGCATAGTAGACAGATTAGAAGAGGAACAATAATATTTTTAAAATGAAAAGTTTGAATGCTTTTTTCCATGTTTTTCCTTGTAGTGTACTGCTGGTTGGATCCACGAGTTTTCACCCGGAAGTCTTGCAGTTTTAATTGCGCCTTCAAAGCAAGATTCTTTAATGAGTATAGTAGGATATTTTTGATAAATTAAAATATATTGATTATTTTTTTCCTAAAAAAAAAAAAACTTTTTTAACCGTCACAATTTAAACTTTTCGAAAAATTAATTTTTCCCTTTTTATTGGCTTAATATATGCTCCGAAGCTTTAAATGAAAGTTCTTTGCCTGAAAGAAGTAACAAAAATCGAAGTCGAGAAGAAAGAGAATAAAGATCGTCTTTATAATGCTGGGATTGCAGACTGGTGATAAAACTGAATAACAAATTCGTTTTAATAAAAAAAAACCACGTCTATGACACTCTCGAGGAATTTCTCAAAATTTCGCGCAGTAATGATTCCATCATTTTTTTTTTTCTGACTTTTAGCCAATATCTATGAAATAGGATTTTAAAAGCAAGTGTGCGGGGCATTTTTGGTAAATTGGTTTCTGTACAGTCATTCAAGAATTAATATTTATGAAATCTTCTATGTACTCCAACAAAAAGGAAATGTCTAAAATACATTAGTCGTAGGCTTCTCCTATTCCTCCTTAAATTAGTTTGACTAACAGGCTCATTAGATTTTGTGCGGTACGTCAACAGAGTTATAAAAAAAAGGAATGCTTTTATTTTGCGCGATCTGTCACGCCTCTGTGTTTGTTTTGAAAATATGGAAATGCTCTTCGTAAACTTTATAAAACGAATATTCACCAGTAGGGACCAGCATAGTAATAATACTTTTCATTTTTATACTCTACGCCATATATACAGCTTAAGTTGAGATATATTAAGTTTGTGTGAACGTGTACACCACTCAGAAGCACTTGAGACAGGCTTGTCCTTTATTTTACCGCTTGTTTTAGGGCCACTTTTTTAATCGATCAAGGCATTTTAAAGTAATTTGGTATGCCGACATGTTTTCGCCGAAGTAAGAACGACATTGGAAATGCTAGACCTGAAATGGTTCGGATCTGAACACTTTTAGGACCGCTTACCATGTAATCCATTTTTTTGAAAACTTGTTTAATGAATAAATTAACTAAGCGAAGTTTTGTAGGCTTCTACTTGTTTCTACATAAACTTTGATGCAAATTACGTGAGATATTTATTCGTTTATATTTATGTTATGTTATTTGTTTTTGTGTTTTCTAAGGAGAAAAAAATGGTTTGTTATCTAACACAGATGCTCCAGACAAGTTACCCGCTCACAGTTATTACGACTATCATGTTCACTATCCCAGCTAGTTCAATGCTATAGAGCTCTAAAATGAAACATCCATCACTTTTTGAATTTATTTAATAAAACATATTCTTTTTTCAATTAAATAGTTTTTAAGAAAAAAAAAGTTTTTAATATATAAATAAAATAAAACATGTAATACATAATAATAATAATAATAATATTTAAATATATGAGCAACAAAAAATAATAATTAGAGAAAATAATGTAAAATATGTACGTGTTCGGTTGACAATTCAAAGGGAAATTAAAACAAATATCTTTTACAATAAAAAAAATAAATTAATAGAGTACAAATTTTATAGGGAAAAGGAGGCAAAAACAAGAATAGATTTAAAATGTACTGATATTTCATTTATCTGAACGTAAAGACGTTAATTTTTAAATGAAGGGATTAAGATTATGTCACTTCGTAGGACAATGATTCACTCTTTCGGCTTTGCTTAAATAGCTTTTTTTTGTTTTATGTACAAGGTTTATATAAAAAAAATGTTAAAGGATGAAGTGCTCACGAAAAATACAACATTGATTAATAAAAATATATATGTATAAAAAAAAAATTTTTTTTAAGCTTAGCAGTTTCTTTCAAATATCATAAGAGATAAAAAAAAAAAATATGTTCGGCCTGAATAGGGAGGGAATAGTTGTTAGCTTAATCGTTGCTTCTTCTCTGCGTCTAGACATCGATCTGGAAAGGTGAACCGGGGATATTTTCATCACCCCATTTGACTATTAATATGTATTGACCACGATCGCGTACCGAATAGCTAACATTATAGTTGTTGCGACCGGTGTGTTTAATGGTGAATTCTTCGCAGGGACCTTTAGGACCATACATGCCTACATATAATATATTATTGCCTTAAAGGAAAGTAATGTAAAAAAAAGTTTTAATCCGTAATATATATGATTTGTGCTTTTCGCTAATCTTACCAGCATCTGTAGCATTGACAGTGAAAGTGTTCTGTTTACCGATGAAAGCTTTCTTTAGGCCCATGCCTTTGGAAGTGACTTGTGTGGCATCCGATTTGAAGGTCGGCATATGGATGCCAGCATTTTTACCGCCTTTAGAAAATTTCGCTACAGTATCTACAACCACGGTAGATGTTTCTTGAGCCCCGACGTCAGCCAATTTATCACCTAAGAGAAAAGTGAAACTTAATAGAAATATTCTTTAATTGATTGAATTTATTACCTTCGCAACTGACACGGAAAGGTGAACCAACGATATGCATATTATTATATTTTACTGAAACATAATGATCTCCAGGTAGCAGTGGTGTGTAACGCACTTTATAGCCTTCCTCAACTTCAGTGCAGTCCATAGCTACCTTCGACGGCCCGTCAATAGTTACCGATAAAGTACCAACACCAGCGTTGCACGTGTTAATAATAAAATCTGCCTTGTGACCGGTTTTAACTGTTTCGAGACCTGAACCAGATGCTGAAACGGCGGCCGGATCAGCTACATCTTTACCGACCTTAATGCGAAACGGTGATCCGGGAATGTGAACACCGTTGAATTTCACGTGAATTGCATGTATACCATTCTCACGCGGGTAGAAACGTATCGAATACATTTCGGCGTCGATGGCTTGAATGAAGCAATCGTCATCGGTGCCCGATGGAGCCACAATTTTGGCATCTAATTCACCTTTAGCGCCATTTTTGCGCACCATAAACTGATAAGGAGCGTCAGCTTGAATGTTACCTTCGGGGAATTGTTGCACTTCCAGTTTATGAGCATCACCGGCATCCGGTGAAATGTAAACTTTGAAGGGTGAATCTGGAATATGACGATCGTTGAATTTCAAGCCTACGCGATACTCTCCCGGCTCCGTCACTTTGTAAGACACATCGCAGGAACCATCTTTACGATCTTTAAATTCAATTTCGGCTTTACTGGGACCTTCAACCGAAATGGCCAAGGAGCCGCCACCAGCTTCACGGGTCCACACATTAAATTCACAGGGTAAACCAACCACACCGCGCTCTAAACCTGATCCACCGGCTTTAACTAAGTGGCTACCGAAGTCATGTAAAGGACCGACCGTAAATTGGAAGGGAGAGCCAGGGATATGCATGTCCTTGTAGCGTACCGATACTGTATGAACACCCAACTCTTTGGGTATAAAGTGTACAGAGTACAAACCATCTTCGACCTCTTGTATCTCGGCGTCTTCAGTAACGTTGCTAGGTGAAGTTACGCGGGCAGCCAAGTCGAATGAAGTAATACCGGGCATTTTGAAAGTTAGCTTGCATTTGCTGCCAATCTCGGTAACTGGGACCGCATCTCGCTCACGTTGGATTTTTTCCCGTTTACGATTACTGCCTTCACCCGTAACTTTGACAGTGAACGGTGATCCTTCAACATGATGATCGGCAAACTTCAAATTAACAATGTAATAACCTGGCTCGGTAGGTTTATAGGAGATGTTTAAAGTACCGTCATCTTTGTCGGTACATTGGATTTCTGCCTTACTGGGGCCTTCAATGGATACGGATAAACCGCCATATCCAGCATTACGGGTATCAACGGAAAATACATTTTCAGCGTGAGTTTTGCCCTCTTTAAGGCCAACGCCAGATACTTTAACTTTCTTTGCATCGCCAACTTCGCGTTCCATGACAGTCACTTTGAAAGGAGAATTCGGTATGTGTTTGCCCATGCGCTTCACCGAAACCATATGTTCACCAATTTCGCGAGGCGTAAATGAAATGCCAATATTATTGGTTGGCATACGCTTTAAGAAGCAAGGCTCTTCTAGGCCGCTGGGAGCCTGAATTGAAGCGTTTAAAGCACGCAAGTCATCATCTGTGATCACACCGGGCATAGTAACTTCCGAGCACGAACCGACTGATATCTGATTACGTTTACGACCTTCGCCAGTAACTTTGGCGACGTAGGGTGAGCCCTTAATGTGCTTATCACCAAAACGAACTGAAATATGATATTCACCGGGAGCAGTAGGTAAATACTGAACAGATACGGTGCCATCCTTGTTATCGTGATAATTTATCTATAAGACAAAAAAAAATTTATGTTTCAAAGAGAAATTTGACGGAGATTAAAAGAGAGTTAACTAATTTTTAGAGACGAACAGACGACATTTGTACGCAGTTTGTGTTATGTATTGAACAAAGTGTGATTTTACTTACGTCCACTTTGCTGGGACCTTCCACTGCCATAGTTAACCCAGCGGCGCTAGCACCCTTGGTAGAAATAGTAAAATTGCATGGTTCGCCGGTAACGCCATGAGTTAAGCCCGGACCATAAGCCGTTACATAACCGGATGTTATAGAGTCGACATGGAATTTAAACGGAGATCCTAAATGAAAGTGAAATAAATTATTAACGTAAAAAATTTGTTTGTTCAACTAAATCTACAAACCTTGAACGGGTTCGCCATTATATTTTACCACCAATTCATGTGTGCCTTCTTCTTTGGGTTCATATTTAACAGAAACAGTGCCATCACGATTGTCTTGGATTATAGGTTTATCAACTTTACCGCTAGGCATTTTGACTTCAGCTGAAAATTTAAAAACAAAATATTCTTTATTGTTGTAATCTTTTTTTTTTAATTTTGCATTTGTTTTCTTTTAAATAACAGCAATTTTTTTAAATGAGAAAAATTTAACGCTTTCTTACAATTAATACTTTTGCCACCTATGTACAATTAATTTTAGTTCAAAATGTCTTTTATAACTTAATACGTTTCTTAAGATTCATTTTCGAGAGGGATCTCTTTCAGTTGTAATTTTTCCTAAGAGTGCGTCGTTAGATGGTAACCGCCTCCTTTCACTGCCAATAGCTGATGGAGCCGCCTCATCCAAATGGCGTGTAAAATGATGTCATTGAAGAGGAATATAACTGGTAGACAGACGCCCTTGATGATTATTCCGTATATTTTTACATAGATCCCTAGATAAGGGGCATGCGCTTTCAGTTCATTGATATCTAAGATGAATTTGAAAAAAAGCCTAAGTAGGCCTACATTGGCCTGATGTCTATAGACGTAGTTATGTTCATGAGCAAAAAGCGCTTCAGTGATTAATTTTTACTTTAATGATGTTAGCTTAAGCGTCTACTTATTAAAAAATTATTCAAAAAATATTATGTGATTCGACAGGCAGGAGCGTTCAGTGATTAGTTTGATATGTCCATCCTTTACAATTCTTTTCGATCTTAGAGCATCGCTAAGAGGAGGCGTCGCTTCAGCTAAACTGTTATCAAAAATTGCTTTCATGAGCATCTAGTAATAAATATTTAAAACGGGTTAATGATTCAATAAACGAGTTTACAAAAAATTCCTTCTTTATTTATTTTTCTCCACAATTCGAACTTATACGATTCATGGTATTGTCTCAACCAAGCTCTTTTGCAAAGAAAAGACCATTTATTGATTAAACGAAAACTTTTAATGAATTGGGTTTAAAGAGCAAATATTTTGAAAGCAAGCCGAGGCAGAAGACTTTGTGATAAAAAACAAACAAACCTTTGTTATTTGCCTTTATTGCGGCTTTCGAACTTACGCTGGCCTCCTTAATTTTTTTTTTAAATAAGTAAAAACATTATAGCGGGCCGCGGCCCACTGTGGAATATTTTACCCCACCCTACACTTATTTATATGACTTTAAAATAAGGCGCAATAAGAAAAGTGATCGAAAAAGCGGTCCGATTCGAACCATTGAGTCGAAGCGTGTTAGTGCACCAAATTTCATCAAAATATCTCAAAAAGCGCGGCCTGTGGTTTGGACTTAAAAAACAAGAGGGACGGACAAGCTTAGAACGAACATTTTTTTTCTTTTAAAAGAAACTGAACGTATAGTTAAGAAACGGTGTAATTAAATTCGAATTTTCGAAAGAAATCACTTTCAATGCAGCTTTCTTTACACTGTGTTCTTACGAGTTGGCCGTAGCTCTTGCGCTTTCAATTTTTCGAGGAAATAGCCGATAATTTCGTGCTCAAAAAAATAACATTATCTTTCTTTATTCAACGCTTTCTTGAAGACCTTACTTTCCTCTCAATACGGCCTACCATTAAATACCCTACATCACTTCGTTTAAAATGGTTACTTACAAAGCAATTTTTGAAAATAAGTCGTTTTATGAGAAGTGGTCGGCAAACTGGTGTGGTTCGAACTACTCTGCATAATTAGCGTCCTTGGGTCAAAACAGGTCGGTGAACCAAATTTCATTAAAGTATCTCAAAAATTACTTCCTGTTCAACCTATTACAAGAATTGAAAACGGGCAGGCGGACATACAAGGTCTGTGCAATAAAAAGTGGTTCTGTCTCAAGTCCTTTTGAGTGGTGTATACATATATAAGTGGGGTAGGGTATAATTACAAATAGAAATAAAATTTCAGCAACGTAATCTTAGCCTTATTACGGCTTAATATTAACAACTAAAAAAATTCTGGTAAGACCGAGCTGCTCTGCTAAAGGGGAAATCACCGCGAATAGTGTTTGAGGCTAATTGCACTAATTGATTGCCTGTGAGAATAGTTATATATATATGTATAGTTATGATAAGCACAGTGGCTTATACATATACATATATATATCTTATCAATTATATTATTAATATATACTTATGTATATTTTCTTATGCAAAATAAATAATGAAATGGAAAATCTTTTTCTTCTGATTCACCGTTAGATAATTTATTTCTATTTAAAATTTTTCTACTTTGCCTTATTTTAATAAACACGCATACATACAAATTGTTTGCTTGCTATGCATACAGAAATTTTTATGCTTTCTATTAAAAATAGATTTTTTTTTGGCCTAAGTTTGTTTTTCTTTTTAATTATTTTACTTTTGAAAATCAACAGCTGGCCGAATAAATGTCAACTGCTGCGTACGCATCATCAAAATGCAAATTTTTAGTAAATTTTGTTATTGTTTTTATGCATTTATTTTTTTTTTTTTTGCTTTTTCTACTTTTTTGCCTTTGGAAATCTTTTTGCAATTTATTTGATTTGAAAATATCAAAAATATTTCAAGTATTTGTAGAAATATTTTTTTCGAAATTTATTGATTACTTTTTACGATCGTATTGATTAATATTAACAGCTATAGAAAAAAATGGTCTTTCTATTGCACGTAGGTAACAATTCAAAACTAGCTTTAAAATTTCTTTACATTTTCTATAAAAGTTATAAAATTTCGAATCTGCGATAACAAGTTAATCAATTTTTCAGAGAGGGGCTTCTGTGATAAGTAATTTCCATTTCAGAACGTTGCTTCCTGAGAATCTTTCGCAAGTAATGTTAAAAGCTATAAAAATTTGTTGTTGCAATCACATTTCAAGGATATTGGATAAAAGGCACTAAAAAGTAGTCGATCAATTGCTATATTACGTAATATTTTCTCGTTATTGTCTTTAATGTCGCAAGCAGAGCTTATTACCATAAAAGGTTACATAGTCAGTTTTTTCAAGCTTGTCCAACCTATTAAATTTTTCCCTTCATTGCATATCTAGAAAAATTTTAAACTATCGCTATACGGTCGTAGTCGGATTGATATTTAGAAATAGATACGACGTCCAAGGTCATCTTAAGTTCTTATGATTTCCATGTAGATTCTCTTGCCGCCTCACTGATTATTTTCCAGTATACAATGTTTTCAACATTAATCCTTTGTTGATTGAATTAAAAAAAAAATGATGGTTTTAGGTCAAGGGCATTTAACTTTAAATAAGTAATACATAACATATAGAAAATAATGTGCAATATTTAGAATATATGTAATATACAGGCTTCTCGTCCTTAATATGGCACTTGTAAAGCACGGTTTCGATACAATATGGTATATACATGCACTCATTTATATTATCTCAAGCTAACTTATGAGATCTAATACGGTATGCATTTACGAATGAATTTACGGTACGTATAAATCGTAAGACCAATTTAATTTGTTCTCTTCTAAATTTATTCCGTCGCCTTCAAATTAATCCCGAAGTTCAAATGAGATTCCTCATTAAGAATTTCGCCCGCATTTCATGGTAGCTCACCTTTTTATACCTCGTATATGTAGATTCGAAACTCATTTCGTTTCACTTCGTAAACCGAATTTAATGCAACCTCTTTGCTCGACAAAATCGTTTATCGCAAAAATTGCTATAAAAGATACTCTTAGTGTTGTACAAAACCAAGCGCAGATTTTAGCACAGCGCTAGCAATTTAGAGAAAATTATTTCGGATATTTTCTTTCTGGTCTTACTGGTTGGGCACAGCGATTTCAATCTCAACGCTTCTATATATATTCTATACATATATATAACCGTGTTCGACGCAAGTACCGCGTTATACGAGCGACGGCTGCGTATCTATTAGGTCGCGTCATAAGTAACTTCCGTTCTTTTATCAGAAGTTTATTTTGTTTTCATTGAAGGTATTCAACCTTTTTGCTATACTTCTTGATGATGGCCGTGCATTTTGCTCCAGTATTGCCTTTAAAATGTTGTAGTCAAACTCGGAAGGATATCCCATACCTGCAGAACGGAATTTTACAAACCAATTTCCAACTACCCTCTCAGTTGTCAGTCCATCACCGTGTAAGCTGCATATTGTTTCAACTGTCGCCTTAGCGCTATTGCCTTGTTTAAATTCCCAAAGCATTACATGTCAAATACGCACTTTTTAACTCTTCCTTTCAGTGGTTAAGAATAACAGTTGAATGTAACATTCCGCACATAAAACAGTTGACAGAAGATTAGCTCGATTAGCTCATCTATACAGTGAAAAGAAGAACTCCTTTGTTTCGATGATTTATAGTGGATAAGTACGAAAAATAGATTCAGAGATTACTTATGACTCGACCTAATATATATTTTATGAATGGAATTACAAACACAACGTGTAATAAAATAAATGCCAAAAATGTTTCCCTAAACTCTCTAAATCACGAGAATACGAAGCAATAAGCTACGAGTAAGGAAATAGTGAGATATAAATATTTTCATTCAAATGCTTATTCTTATGCCTATCCCGTTAGGAAAAATGAAAAGAAAAATGATTTACAATAATGTCAATTTATTATAATGACATTTCCAATTTAATTGCCCCGACATATAACTATATATTTGAGAAAATGTTCTCAACACATGTTAATAAAAAAAATACCTTGAATAGCATTTACGATGCATATAAATTGCAGTACATAATTGAAGTATAATGAATAAAATGTTTTTAAACAAAACTTTGAAATCTTATTTAGACAAAAAAGAAATAAACAAAACAATAGAATCATTTAATAGGAAATTGCATATATGTATATATAATTTAATAGGAAATTGCATATGTATATATATACATATATACATATATATATATATATATATATATATATAAATTGAAAGGAAGGAGAACGCGTGCCAAATGTGATAAAAACACTTAATCTCGTAAAATGTGCAAGGAAAATATTATTTATTTATATGCAATCCCAGCGAATTTGAATTTATGAAAAGGAAAACTGAAGAGCAAGCACATCATTTCAAGCAGAACAAAAAAAAAACATTGAAATCGCAGGCAGCGTAGGCATTTGTGCATAAGCACACATATGAGTCGTATGAAAAATTGGAAAACATTTGTTTTTCACTTCGCAAACTAGTCGAAAATTATAATCAAAGCCATTCATTTAAATTTTTCTCATCTCGCGGCAGCCTCCTCTTGCACGTTGGGCACCCTTTCTTAGCAGCAGCGCCATTAAAAGTGCGTTTTGTTATTCTATTTTTTTTTATTTATTTATTTTTTTTTTTTTTTTTTGCTTTAATATTATATTTATGACAAATGGCACAGATTAAAAGTTACTTCATTTTTGTTTTATATGTTTATTCAATCATTCATCTTTCTCTTTTTTAAAAATAATATTTCAAAAGATTGAGAAGAAGTGTTCTTATGTGATGGCGCCTTTAATTTCGGTACTTAAGGTGTAATATCATCAATTTTGGTGTTTGTCTACAAAACGTAACTTTGCAAACTCAATCGAATTCAAACTTGGCAATATCGTTGCTTATTGGATTTGCCAAAAATTTTTTTTAAAAAAAATTTCAAATTTTAGATTGTAAGGACCGAAGTCATTCAGCTTGTTTTGATTGTTTCAAATACAATAAATATATTTTATTTTTCACTCATTCTCTTTTATAGCAGGCAGTTTGTTATAGTCTTGTGAGTTTTATAGGGATGTTGTAATAAGTAAGAACAGGAATGAAATGTAAATACCACATTCGAAATAATTTAGTTGACATACTTCGAATGCGATCACGGTTGGCAACGGCAATTAGTTTTCGACCAAAAGCATAAGGAAGAAGAACATGCACACTTCCTTCTTCGTCTTCCTTGACTGAATCGTTGTAGAGGTACGACGTGAAAATAAAATAAAGTTCGTGTCCATCCGATAAAATCCGCCGCGCCAGTTGCCGAATTGGTATTAAATCAGAGCAAAGATTTTCCGTATTGCCCGGCGATCATCGAAAATAGCTAGGATTGCTTTGTTATAATTAGGATCTAAATTATTGAATCTGTATACTTGCTCTAATCTTTAATATACGGGAAACAGGAATCCGAAAGGGTTGTATTTGCAAGGAAAGCAAAAGGAAGCACAGCAAGTAAGCACATCTGGGTGACCTGCTATGGCTATCCCACCATTATTTATCCGGATAGGAATGTTTATTAAATTAAAAAGGAAACAATTCCCATCCTCACAACATCTCTGTACATATATATTTTCGATGCCGTAAATGATCGATGTCGTAAATGAAACTACTACCTTTAAACTTCTCCCTGATCGATTTTGTGCCCGTCTATAGTTGCCTATGATGCCTACGATAGATTTCTTTCGTTTCTAAAACAATTTTTATTAACTTTATTATTATATCTAATAACTAGAAACGCTATAGTGGGCCACGATCTACTATTACATACCCCACAACACCCTACAATTATTTATATAACTACCTTTCAAAATGAGGCGTTATATGGGAAGTGCTCGAAAAAAGTTGTCCGTTGCGAACCATTTTTAATGGCATTCGTCCTTGGGCCAAAACACCTCGGTGAGCAAAATGCCATCAAATTGTCTTAAAAATTGTGAATTGAAGGTTGAACACGTGACAACAAGATGAAGAGATAAGCTTGGATCGATTTATAAAGCGATACTAAATCAATCGGTACAATAAAAATCGGTCCCATCTCAAGTCTTTGTTGGTGTTCCATGCATCCGCACCAACTTAATACAGCCTTGTACCAGCAGTGGTGGAAGGTGTCAAAAGGGGCATTCTCTAGCACGTTTGTCTGTATTCTTTGCATAACGAGAGATATTTAAGTCAAATTCACATTTGATGTAAACATATTTGATTTGAAAATGATCACCATTATGGCGGAACGTGTTCAGTTAAACGGTCGCTTTCAACTTTAATTTGCCACCTTTCAAAAGTGTATAAAAATTGTCAGTCTCTTGTCACTTAAACGTCAAGATATGTTGTTTCAGCTTATCATTGCGTTTGTATCGTTTCATCGACGTATGCATGGGTGCGTGCATACGTGCGCGTGTATATATGTGCAAACGCAAACAATATAAAAAAGGAACTTTGTTAATTTAATACGTAGCCAGCCATTCTCAAAATCTTGGCAACAATTCAAAACTTTTCACTTTTTTTCAAAACATATGATTTATTCTTAAGCACGCATATAAGTGCGTGTGCGCAGCCAAAGGCATACGTGATGATGGGTAAATAAATTTTCCATCTTTTTATGTTCCTATGTTTCTTTTTGGCTATCATTATAATTGTTGCCTTTGTGCTGGATTGTTTGGTGGTATTATTGACCTAAACAAACACAGGCCGATACGCATGCACTTACAAACATACACCCATGCATGCATACAAACGTATATAGGTAATATATTCATATATATATATATGTGTATATATGTGCATATGTCGAAAGTATGCATTTCAATTCTTATTCAATATCTTTTAGTTGCTCTCCTTCTTTCATTTATGAACGTTTGCTTCAGATTTTTATAGGCCGCACAAATTAACCATTTAATGGATTCCGACACTTGTTTACATTTGTTTGTAATTGCAACTGCATACGCAGACGTATGTGTACACATATGTAACACATTGTATTCATCTTAATATAAGTTGTTTCTTATTTAATATATGTCGATATATTCGAAAAAAAAATTAAAAATAAATATTAAAAATTTTGTTTTCATTTGCATAAAAATGCGGAAATACTAAAAAGACAAGTTGATTTAAGGGAGAAAAAGAAGAAAGAAAAAAATGTATAAGTGATAAAAAATTAATAAACGCATTTTAAAAATTGAAAGTACAACATAATAAGCAGAATGCAACATGACCAGCACGCTCAGCATTCCAGCATAAAGATCGCAGTACCATCTTATGCGGCTAATTGTAAAGGTTATTTCGCTTGTCGCTGCAATCTTATGTGAATATTGAAGACATCTTCGTTCCAATTCTGTTCTTTCATTGCTAGAATTTTTTCAGAGTCTCAAAAGACTGAAGATAGATAGATAGCTTCAAATTCTTTTCAGAGGCTTTTAAAATGATTTTCTTACATTATAAAAAGCTGAATGGACCGTAAATTTTAGAAAACTGACATCAATCAATCGGAAGCTAAGTGTTAAGCTCTCATCGAATCCCTATAAATCTTTATTAGATATTTTGAAAATTCGGGATTGTACTAAATTTGTAAATTCATCAGAAAGTAATCGCTTATGGTTATTCATTCATCTGTCTGGCTGTCTGTCTGTTTATCTGTTTTCCAAATGTCCGTTGCGGCTCCATAATCTGAAAGAACACTGAGATCAGACTTGAAAAAGGACCTATACATACTTTGCTTTTAAGTGTAAGAGCATGTGCATGCTAATAAATTCAAATGCTAATAAAAATTCAGTGATGAGTTGAAGGTGACGCAAAACTTTTAGCTTATGACTTTAGAGCGATATTTACTTGAAATGTGTTACTAATTTCCCTTAACGCGACTACCTCCTTATCAGCCAATGCACTTTAAAATCTTATTATCTTAATCTTATTCCGACGAATGGTTATCGAACTGATCGATGAAGCTGTCCGTTTGTGAATATTTCTGCTGAAGATTAACTATTCACACTAAAGGAGGTTGTAAAGTTAGTCCATGTTTGTAGAGTTCTATTACCCGACTCAAGATAATTTGAATGCATTTCGCGTTAACATGAGTAAACTTAAATGTAATATTTTTGGTGCAATTTAGCAAAGCAATTTCATATTTGAAAATAAGATAGAATGCGTAAAAGTTCGTATACTGTCTTTGATACTACACTTCAACTATAATAATAAGTGAGTTCGTAATGATAAAATCATATAAGATAGTTGAGTCGTATGAGCTATGAGTGAACTAGTAACAAACATCATTTTATGCGGCCGAGTTTTTTATTAAATTTCTCTTTTATCCAAAATGATTTTTATTATTATTATCCATATGATCGCTTGGCATCGGCATAAGACTTCTGTGATTCGTCGGCGAAAATAACTTGACAAAACGATTTCTACATGCAGGTGAACGAACCATCTACCTTTTTGACAGTTGGGTTCGATAAAGCTTCTCAACTGTGAACACCACAAATTCTTTACCCTGCACTTGCGCGGCACTGTGAAATTAAGAAAATTCGTTTACATGACTATTATCGTGACTCACGAAAAAAAAAAATTATCTGAATGAAAATCGTAGATTAAAATGTCACCCATTGAATCCGGGTGATAAAAATCTCTCAATATTTTTCCGACAGAGCTGGACTAACCATCTAATCTTTTTTAAAAATAAAGCAATGAATTTATTCCTTTGGTATAAATAAATTGTATTATTAAAAATACATTAATAAAAACTTCATTACAGTTTATGGCAAAAGTGTCAATTCCATATTTGACTGAATAAAAACTCTAACGGAATAGTTACGTTGACTTTATTTTTCACGGACTATATTCGTGTAGAAGTGTGTTAATAATAATAATAATTATTCCAATAATTCAAATTTAATAATTTTTATGAATTTTTGTAAATTTTTAAATGAAACTTCTCGTTTTTCACAAAGGAGCAGTGTAGAGCAGCGTAATACAAAAAGCAGAAATTGTAAAATAATTTCAATTTCAATCCAGCACTGAACGATGGTGCGAAACTCGTTTTGTTTTTTTTTCATAATGTATGTAATGCCCAAAAGGAGGCTTCAGAGACCCTCTAAAGTACATATATGTTCTCAATCAGCGTAAATTCGGAATTGACTAAGCCATGTCTGTCCGTCTTTGTGGGGTGCATTGCTGGCACTTTCCCGGTCAAAGACATCGACTTTAAATTTGGTAGAGACATTGGAAGTTTTTTAATGCCCTTCGAAAATTACGATATTTAGGTAGATGGTTAGAAGGATGGGTAAGCGCACAGTCTTTTTCTGGTTGGATAGGTATAATAAAAGATGGGTCTATCTCAAGTCCTTCTGAGTATTGCATAAACTTAATACAACCTTATACCGCAAGTTCTGTAGGGTATAAAAATGTCTTTTTTTCCTTACTAACGCCCTTAGGATTTCAACTTTTATAAGTTTACAGTAACGTTTTTGTTACCATAATTCAATGCGATGACCTACTCCGGATGTAAGAAAGGGAGAAAGTTTCACTTCATTAGAAAACAATATGATAGTCATTAGGAAAATACATAAAGGAAATTTATCAACAAAATGAACGAATTAAGCTTTTAATTCACTTATTAAGTGTACGAATAAATTCCTCCCGCTAAAATTTATTAGTTTATAAAATGTCCCTGATACATTCCATTATGCCCGAATACAGATAAATTAGATGTTGGTGTTTGAAGGGTGTAAGTTTCAGTTTGTCAGTCAAAAAGTCGTTGTTCAGTATATATCAAAGTTTAAAGAGATGGATGCCATGTAGGGCATATCTCTTTTCTGGTTATCTAGCTGGAAAAAATGCAGCTTGGAATGAATATGCAGTAAGACATGAAGAAAGTTAGCAAGTAGATTGCGAAATTTTGTGCAAAAAATTTTAGCCGCGAAAAAGGAAGAAAATTTGCATGCGTCCGTCCGTCTCCCGCAAAAATAACCAAGGAAATAATTTTCACATTCGGCTCGGAATTTTTTCCCGCAACCGCAATATTCTCCAGACTTGACCACTACAGATTACCACTTATCCAAGAATATATCGCGTCCAAACTGACAAGCTCCTGCTGCGCTATCATCCCAAAGCTACTCATTAAAAAGACCTTAGATAATGATGAAGCATATTACGATTATCAACAGCTTTGTAACAGCCGGAATTTATTTGTACACCTGTTGGTTTTTATGAGCAGCGTAAAGTGATCGATAAACTTCAAGTGTTAAAGAAAAAGTTTAAAAATATGTTTTTTTTTTTCAATGTTAAATTTTGTAGTACGAGAAAATTGTCATTACAAAAACTTAAATTACTTTTTATGTATTGCAAAAACTACTTGAATAATATAAGAATTAATATAGAAAAGTAATATGAAACGAGAAGTTACTTCTTATTTATTTTTTTTCTACGGATGTATTAATAATGAAAGAATTCATTTCGCAAATGTTTTTGCAAATTGTTTTACGTTAGAGAATATGCAGAGATAGAGAGAGAGAAAGAAAGAGAGATAGATAGAGAGAAATTACCTTGATGCGTAAGAATAGAAAAGGCGGTTTTGAAATTCAATGGTAAAAAATCGCAACCATTTAAACCCTCATTCTCGGTGATGAGGGCTTCGTTATAATAAAATTGCGTCTTTTCGACGTGATCGCGATCGGAAACGGTGAAGTGATAAAATTTTGAACGATAGAAATATGCAAAATCCTCCCAAGTTGCCGGAGGAGCTTCTGGTTTATCATGTAACCAACTAAAATTCATGACGTTGATAATTTACGACAAAAGGAAAATCAATAGTTTGATTTTTTTTGATTGAAATTTTATTTTTATTTTTTTTTATTTTCAATATTTTCGTTATTATTTTTAGAATTTCAGTTCACAGGTACACGTTGCAAATTTAAAATAAAAACGCTTTTTTTATATAAATTTAGAATAAAAAAACAAAAAAAAAAAAAGATATATATATATATATATATATGGAAGTAAATTATTGTAAAGAGTGCAAAATGAGGGAGATAGGGAGAAGGAGAGAGAGAGAGAGAAGGAAATTAGAAGAAAAAATTAAATTATAGAATTTCCAAAGAGAAGATATTCCGTTGTTTAGAAAGAATTTCATAACGAAATACAATAAAAAAAATTGGAATGCTTTTTTAAGGAAATTTTTTCAAATTTTGTAGAAAAAATAAAAAAAAAATTTTTTTATCGTATTTTTTATTCGCAAAGCACTGTTGACATAACTCACATTGTATATTATTATTTTTATTATTTTTTTTTTCTCAAACTTTTTTTGGTATTTATGATATATGATATTTTTCTTAACTTTTTTTTTTTTTTATTATTTTTTTCTATAAAAATTTCATTAAATCTTAACACTTTGACGACACATGTGCTTCGAAACTTTCATCTAGATGCTTGTTTATTAATTTTTATTAGAAATGATTAGGACACAGTTTTTTTATTTGCTGAAAAATCCTTGCAAAGAGTGTCCTTTTTTCTGTTAACGGTATCTCAATGATATTGTTGAAAAGTAAAAATTCGAAGCGATTTTGTCCAAGAGTGTATATCACTTAATATTAAGAATAATAGGCCGAAACTTGTCTATGCGTTTTCACGTCCCGATTTCAAGTGAGCTTTCGTAATTCCAAATCGAAATGAATGAAGGTACGTACCATCATCATCTTAATCATTATAATAATAATTAACAACAACAACATCATCATCATCATCATAATTGTTGGCAAACCGTAAATTCCAATGAAAAGTGCAGGAGTGCGGAAATTTTGCTCACACACACTTATACAAATCTGTATAAACCATTGATGCCGATGCTATAAAAAGTGCTACATTAATCAAAGTGTTGGTGCTAACTATGCCACAGCGATCATTATCACCATCATCGTCGTAATGATCTTTACAAATCCAAAAAAACTTAACGAATCTATACATTAATATTTATACACTGGTGTGCTTGAAATTCTCTTTTTCCTTTTTTTTTTTTTTTTTTTTTTGTAGTGGCATATGTTTAATGAATCGAAGAAATCACAACAATTAACAAAAGTGCTTTCATAGCCTTTAAAGGCGAATTTGGAGGAAAGTCCATCTCAATGATTGCATGGCGTAAGCGTTACTTCTTAGTAATCTTTAATAAGGGAACACTTCACGCCAATATAACGAGTTCTAAAATGACATCTATATATCTGCAGATCAAACCGGATGTACGTAGGAATGCATAGAAATTTTAACTTAGAGCTGTGTATATTTGCTGTACGCTGTACCTCGACAGTTGATGTTGATTAGATTCTAAGCTCAGTTTCTTATGTCCGTCTGCCTATGCCACTTCTCTCACTGAAGTTTTGAACTAGGAGATAAAAAGTGAAAATTTGCTAAACATGATCTTGCACTAATATAGCAGATCCTAGATGCTAGATCAAGCTTGAAAATGAAAGCCTCTGACAAAGTTAGTATATCTTGTATATCTTTAGTGAAAAAATTATTAAACATGTATATTAAGCATGTGCATACATACATAGTACACAAACACACACACACACGCACTTCAAACTTTACCTCGCGTAAGTTTATTATTATTATATATTCTAAAATTTTTGCAACTGCAGGGAAAAGCTTTCGATTGGAAATTTGCTCTCAACGTTTTTCTCCGTACATTTAAAAAACTAAATGATCGTTTTCGAATTTTTGTTGCTTTTTTAAACATTCACCGACCAGTGTATTTATTCATTTACAAACACATATAAAAGACGTGAATATTTAAAAGATTAGCGTTTCAATTAATACTGTATGCGTGTGAAAGACTCTTTCACTTTCTTAACAATTTTGAAATAGTCAGTCAACTCATATATATAAACATTTATTTATTGATTTTTATTTTTATCTAACGCTAAAATAATTTTGTTAAACATTTAATTGCATGAGTTTTCAATCAAGAAAATTGTTCATCGTTTATTATCATTATGGTTAATGGAAATTCTAAATTATATGCACGGATTCGGTAAGAGATCGCCGTCTTCTGTCTTCGTAATCAATTAATTTAGAGAATCAATACAACATATCGATTAATATATTTTTGAATAATAGACCTAATGTTTTCTAAATCATTTATATAATTAGTGAGGTATAAGAGTTTTGTTTAACTTCTTTTTAGTTCCTACTCTCTTTGGCTTCTCCTCTTTGCGGTGGTACCTTTCCAACATAATATCATCTTCTATTTAGGATTATTTTAAAAAGCTCCGCTTAGTAAGTTTTGTTAATTAAGGGAGTGCTTAACCTCGTTCTAATTGCATTACTTTACTTTATTGCCAATAAGTCAATTGAGTAATAATTTCAGAAATCTTTCATGCCATAAGAAAGTATTGTCCACCACGCAATATTTACGCTTGCGCATAAAGGCGTTTCTTGGCGGAAGTGATAATTTGATCACTTGCTTGGTTGCATTCAAGGCTCCACTTAAGCTTCTTGTGTCAGTTGCACATTGTGACACATAAACATATTAAAGCCCCTTACTAATAACAGCGGGAAAATATGTTGCTTTGAAACCGCTGTAATGCTCTGAACTCACTTTGTGTGTAGCTCTGCGAAATGCTAATAAAAAAAACGATTAACGCTTGGTCAATATTAGCACACTCGCCTTTTCATGCTGACACAGGTAGGAAGTTATTTTCCTTTATGACTTATTACCTATCACGGAGATAAGCCTGCCTACGATAAGCATGTCTTTAAAAGAAAGCTTGATACTGAGTTTAAATATAATGAATTCTTCTTCAAGAAGGGTGTAACGGTTTTTTGAATTTATGCATGCAACTTAGGCTCTCTCAGGCTGGTGTGTAAAAACAAGACTTTTTTAAGCTATAGATAATTAGTAGTGAGTTTTATTGGTAGCTTCTCCTTGCTTCGCTTTATAGGAAACATAAAAAATCACATTTTTATTCTACATACGCACGTTTTATGAACAGCAGATCGAATTATATTCGTTCGTCTTTCGTAAGGTTATGTCGTGATTATATTTTTAGGTTTTTTTTTTTTAAACGTCTGATCGATTAGTCATAGTCTACCAAGAAGCGGTGAATGTTTTCACAAAAATCCAAATTATTCTTCAATATATATTTGCCTTTGGTAACTCGGCTGCTTTAAATGAACGAACGCTAATTGAACTCCTCATGATTATGAATAAATGAACAATATTCAATAAACGAGCAATGTACGTGTGTCGGTGTACACACTTTGTAATGTTTTTATGCTAATAAGAGCCTGTGGTGAAGAGTTTGCTACGAATGTGCAGGAGAATGTTGATTTTAAGAAAGTAAGTCGCTTGCCTTGGATAATGTTTCTAGGACGTTCTAAAAGCAGACTTTGAAGGTCTATAATAAAGTTTTTATTATAAAAGATTTGGGTGCTCCTACGCCAGACCGCTCCGAGAGGCTCGCTTTACAGCTTATAAATTTCTTGACCACCATCTTGAGTTGTTTGCATAATTTAGCTTAGAGGGAAATAATTTTGTGTCTCCAGTTTCTGATTTACTGCGGACATAGACAACTACTCTCCGTCGGTGACGGAAAAACTGAAACATTAAAGAATTAATTCCGATGTGAGAGGCCATTATTTTGTTCTTAACGGGGCAAAGGTGTTCACAGTTTCGTAAATGCATCTTAACTGCTCAATAGCGAAGATGTGGACCATCGGTAAATGATTTTTTAAAGTACCAAGAATGAATTAGTCCAAACGCTTTCGCAAAGACACACACACACACACACACACACACATAGGCATACATATATATATATAAATTATTATAAATATATGTTTTATATTAACCAATTGGCATCATAGCGTATGCAATTGGCGCAAATCAATCAAAAATTTGTTGTTTTTTTTACTTTTCTTTAAAGACAAAAATCATCATATCCAAGCATGTCCTCTTCTGCACATGTTATGAACTCAAATATCAATGCATATGCGTCGTGCAAGAGTAAATAGGGGCGGGTGAGGTATTCAGAGACGGTAAAAAAATGTTCATTATTTAATTTCTCGAGCTTTAGTGAAGAACTGAATGAAATGCACCATAAAATTTAGATCACTATGCGACACAAGAAATGAACAGAAATTAACGTAAATGCGAAATTCCAGGGTATATTTTCCTTTGCAAAATTTATTCAAAGATGCCAACGAGCGACCAAAAATAATTTTCGTAAATCAAAATTGTTCAAAATTTGAGTAAATGAGAAATAATTCAAAAAAATAAAACTTTTTTTTTTTTAAATGTATATATATATATCGCAACGTCTGTCTGCAGTTTTGTATATTACATACATTTGATGATATGAGCGTACATTTGTCCAAACATTTGACAAGTAATGAAAAATCAATGCAACAAATGTGCGACACAAATTGAAGAAGACGACATAAGGGAACGACAGATCATTTAAAGTGAAACATCATGAAAACTTATTGAGCGTATGAAGAAAATTAGGAAAAAAAAAAGAACAAGTTTTTCGTATGATGCTTGTTTTATTAGGTTTTACATGTATATGATCTTTTATGCAGGCATGGGAGGTATAATTTTCAGTGTTTTTTTAATCAAATCACTTTGAAGCTAAGGTATTTTAATAGGTTTTGTGTGCATGTAACGCATCTGTTTAATCCATCATTCGATCAATGATCGTTTCAGTTATTTTCTTTGTAATGGTGAGGGAACACACACACACACACATACGCATAAGTAAATAATTTTTTCCCATTAATCATAATGTTAATTAAGATATTTTTACAAAACTGTACTGTGTTCGTTCATAAACATTAGACATAAAGAAATGTTATATTTGTGATCTCTGTGTTGAATATTTGACACCATATTTGAAATTTTGAAAAGAGTTTTTCTTTTTTTTTAATATTTTATTGTTATGTTTTGTGATATATTATAACAGGTGCTAAGAAAATAACAAATTTTTTTTTGGAGATCACCTGTAAAGGGGTGGACCCCTCTCTATTAGTATTAAAAAATCATTTTCAAAAGGTCCTAAATGTTTGTGATAAAAAATCCTTTATACAAAGTTGGCGTCTAGTCGTTTTTCACCGTTTCACCATTTTTTTGATTTTGATCAGTATTAAGCTCCTAATCGATTTAAATATGTTCATTTATACGCTTGTCCGTTTATGTTGAACATTACATCGCAAAAATTCAAATATCGTTCTAAAGTTTAGCAAAAGTAGTGAAAATTTTTGCAGGCACGTTGATATTGAAAACGGCCCAATTCGTTCATGGATCACAATTGCAAAAGAAAATAAACCAAATATACCGGCGTTTTCAACAAGAGTAAAAAATTCAAATTTTACGCTCATTACACAAAAATTTTCACAAATAATCTTTACATGATTCTATAGTACTTGTGCAAAAACAGGAAAAAATCGGCCACACTCGTTGTTGATGTTTTATTTTTAAACGTTCTCTAAGATGACGATAGCGGGGAGAAAAGATTCAACCATAGCCGGATATATTATTGTTATAATTAAATGCGCGGGCAAATCGTACCGCAACTTAGAAGACCTATTGTGCTCGCCCATGTCCCAGCTTTCCGGTTTTAGGCTTGTGGCTGGACATAATTTCCTTAATTTTTATACCCTCCACGTCTTGTGGTAGAGGTTATATTAAGTTAGCTGGATGTAGGCCATCCAGAAAAGCTTAAGGTAGATTCACCTTCGATTATACCGATCGATTCAGCAGCATTTTCGAAATTGTTGTAAGCCTGTCTGTCCATCTGTCCGTCCCTGTAATGTCAGTCCATGTAAATTTGTGTTCAAGCTACAGGTCGCATTTTTTTAAAATATTTTGATGAAAATTGTTACACTGACGTACTTTGGCCCAGGGCCGAACACTAGTGGGTTAACGTTTCGGATGTCTGTCCATGTAATTTCGCGTCCAAGCTACAGGTCGCAATATTTGAGATATTTTGATGAAATTTGGTACAGTGACGTACTTTGGCGCAAGGACGAAAGCTATTCGGTTAATGGTTTCCCATATAACGCCCCATTCTGAAAAGTCGTTACATTTAAAAAAGTTACATTTTTTAAAATTTCTCGGTAAAAGTGACTAAACAGCAGTATTTTGTCATTCTAAATTGGTGTGAACATTTTGGACCGGATGGGGCAATTTTTTGAATACCCTCTTCGTATAACCGTTCCTGCGGAAACTAAATTTTTATATGGTAAAAAGGGCGAATTTTCAATATTTCATGATGAAAATTGGCTGATAATAGTAAATTAACAAAGAAGTCTATCTTATCGAATTTGGACAACGTAGGTCTCCTTTTTGAATAGCACCGCATATAAGGTTTCTAATGAAACGTAAACCCTTACAAGCCAAAAAAGCCTAATTGCTAATTTTTTCGTGATGGAAATTTGCTCATAATAGTAATTAAATAAAAAAATTAATTGGACGTTATTTGAACAACATGGATCTATTTCTTTCCGCGCTCCGGATAAGGTATCTGATGATATATTTTATAATTCGTAGGAGCGTTTCAGTAAAATAAAATTAACGGTAGGGAATTTGGATCACGTAGGTTTCTTATTTTTGCCTCTACTTATAGGCGGTATCACGAAACGCCTTTCAATATGCGGGCTTACATCAAAATTATGTCTTTGCATGAAAATAATGTCTACTGGCTTGGAGTATTATTACCAAAACGAGCGAACAACTATACCAGGCAAAGTGTAGGGTATGCGATGGTCGTGCGACTATAATGTTCTTACTTGTTTTTCTTTAGAATTGTTATAGCTTTTAGACCACTTTTCGTCAACTGCACAAAACTTTTTTTAGTTCTTCTGGTAGGTTTACATGTAGATTGGTAGATTTCCGCGGGTCCTGCGACGATTAAATTTTTATTTCAAAAAGCATTGAATGCGAATTTATGATTTTATTAGGAGTCAATTCTCCTTCGCATGCAAAGCTAAATAAATGTGTTGCTTTAATTAAAAGGATTCGTGTAACCATCAATGACGCTTCGTTTCGCCCGGATAGTGCAATCACTCCAAAAATCATTGGTTGTATATATGATTTATATTTGTGTTGACGACCAAGTGTCACTAAGGCCACATGTGCACAACATTTAAATCATTACATAATGTCTTAAAAAAGATAGTCTGTCCTTTTTTTTTTTTGTTTGAACGAAGTTTTCTTAATCGTTCATTCTAGATTTCATTAAGTAATTTTTATCTGCCCTTTTACATAATCCCCTTTAGACATTTATAGATCATTTTTTCTGCGAATGAAAAGAAATTTCACTTTTTGGTGGTGATGTAAGTATAATAGTAACACGCGCAGAACGAAGATAAAGATTTGGACGTTGCCATTCACAGACAAGATGTTTATCGCCTTACCACAATGAAAAATCTTCCCTTTACATTTTCATGCCTGATAGTACTTGTGATACAAGAGGATAAGAAGTTTATGCGGATGTGTGGAACAGTCAGAAAGACTGGAGATAAACCCATCTTTAAATACCGATCGATTCAGAAAGTAATTCTTAAGCATGTCTGTCCCTTTATTCGCCGTCCTTGTTGGTGTTCAACATACAGGCCGTCATTTTTTTACCAAAAATGTTGGCACATTTGTTATATTCACATGAATGAAAGCAATTGAAAATGGATCGGATGGGACCAATTTTTTGACCACTTTCCATGTAACATATAATTTTGAAAATTCGTTACATGACTGCTTGTATTGTGATTTAGGGTATTTTACGACGGATCCTTGCCTGTTATAGTTATTCGTCGCACTCCTGTTTGCCATCTCAAATTATGAATAATCAAAATCTTGCATATGAAAAGAGAAGGGGTATGTAAAAGGGACAGCTGTGTTCAGGCGGCTGAAGAAGTTCAATTAAACTAAGAGATCAAGTTTAAATGCCTACTATTAAAAGACTACTATTCATTAAATATTGGCGCTAATTTTTACTTCGTTTTAGGTGAATGCAAATAAATCGATGACAATTTAAGAAGCAATTAAGCAAAATTAATATGAATTGAGCATCTCATGCCCATGTACTGTGCTACGAGGGTTAAAATAATAATTAGTATATTTTTCTTGGTTTTTTTTTGTAATAGTGAGGCTTTGCTTTAAGCCTTTAGCCGATTTTACTTTTATTTAATTATAGCAGACAAATGTTGGACTTACTAAGAACGAAATGAACAAAGATTTGCGTGTTGCAACTGAGACTGATTCACTAATAAACTCACTTAAACTCACTTTTAAGAAAAGAAACGGCTGACACACAAACTCTCATTTTATGCTTTAAACCTAATATGCCATTACCTGCTCTCCAGAAAATTTTAATATGTGTTTCGGGCAAAAAAAGAATTCGGGGGATTTCCCAAAGCAAAGCTTTTTAAAGCCACATAACGCTTTTTAAAGCCATGTAAGGGTCCATAAATAATTGGAAAAAAATTTCTATTAACTGAATTGCAAGAAACTGCGTTTTGAAAATGAGCTTTTCTTTATCACTTGGATCAAAGCAATAACGATTCGCAGATCGGGCTGCCAAACGATTGTTTATGAGGAAACAGCACGAAAATAGCTGACACACTTCTACTCTGCAAATTTCAGAAAAATTAATTCGACATTTGTCTAAAATATTTGTTGAAGGCTGTTGAAGGTCTATTTCAATTAAAAATGTTTCTGTCATCGGGATGCCTGGTATAAGCAGACAAGAAGTTTATATTTGATAACCCCTTTCAGGTCGGGCTAAATAAAGGCGGACTACTTGATCGGCAAAATCTATTTCATCAAAGATATGAAGTGAAAATTCTAAACAGATTAATCGAGAGCACGTGGAATGATCATTTTTATAATAACACACGGATTGAAGAATGAAGAGCAGAAGTGGTATTGAAAATAATTTTACTTACCAACAACAATTCCGCCGGTTGTAGGTACTGGGAATTTCTCGAAAGCAACAGCTCTATAAGTAGTTTCTGATCTACCGTTAACCAAATGTTCAGTCGTCTATGCCGGCCAAATAATTAATAAATTAATTAAAATAAATTTATTACGTCGTTATATAGACAAATGAAAATTCTTACCTGAGTTGTAGATTTAATAACTTTAGTGTGTTCTTCGAAATATGCGCTATACTCTTCAATACTTTCGACAGCCTGCAATAAGACATTTGATAGAAAATTATTTTTTTAAAAATATCACTCTATGGTGTGTGTGTGATGGATGTGAATTATACGGAAGCAACTCGACTTGTAGACTTTTATTTAATATAACATTTTTGTACTTTCAGCTTCACTATTAAACATACCTTCAAAAAAAAAAAAAACCTCAAAACCTTAGAATTTAGTTGCCCAGAATTGTTAGATAATATCCGCGTCGTCGTCATTCAAGTTCGGTTACCTATAATTTATTAATACACGACTAAATTATTTTTCCGGCCGAGTCACGTATCACACTATCTTGACCATTAATTCATATTGCGTGGAAAGGTATGAAAGATTAATTTATCGGAACCATATAAAGATTGTCTTGTTTGAAAAATTTCCGACTTGCACATGAATATAGCAGCTCTTGCCCATCCAAGTTCTGAAATATATTTGAGCGTTAGTTTAAAATTACTCATCAAAATTTTAGCCATCTTGAAAGCGCAGTCTGAGGTGTGATTGTTCTTGTGTAAATAGGTAAAAATTGAACATTAGACGATTAACTGCCCTTAAGCATTTTATTGATTTTTAAAATTGAACACGCCTACGCAAATTAAATTCGAGTTCAACCCCATACGTATGAGCACTCTTCACCAGTATTTACCATCACGTGAAATTTCGTGTAGCTGAGTTGAGAGGTGACCGTAACAGCTTGGAGACGGTGAGTGGAAATACTGTTCAAGTTCACTAAATGATGCTGCGCGACCATTTAATGTGATAGCGAAAGTGTCCAAAAACCATGTCTATCACATGTTAGGTCAGGACGCAGGCACGGAAAAGATGACTATACGAGTATCGCTATATGGGTGCCGTCTTTGCTGTACGAATACCAAGATAAGATAATGGAGAAATTTTATTATATCCAGGAGCAGGTTTGGATCTAATGATCAAATCATTGTGGAAACTGAGCTATTAACATTGATTTTGATAATGATACATTGTGCTATTAAAATAAAATGCCATAGGGCACAGTTAGAGAACCGCTGGAATGATTTTGTCCTTCTGCAAAAAAACTAAGTTGATGAATAAAATAGAATTCCACAAATAAATATCTTTTCCTCCCTTAGCTTAGGTTAGGTTTAGTTTAGAAGTGCTTAGAATATTTTTCAAAATCCCTATAATTTTAAATACTTTCATATTATCCCTTTCGAAGTATAAACTGCGATAAGTCGGCATTTTCCTTCTTTTGTTTTTATTATGAAAATTTCTCCCATTCAACACACAATGCATTGAATCAATCCATTAGAATTCTTTATAAATCTTCAATAGCGTTTTCAATTTCTGCTGTGTGATTAGATTGTTTACTTAAATGCATGGGTAATTCTAATTCTGTTCTATATGTTGAGCATTTTTGGTAATTATTTCATTGATTGCAAAGATGAATGGCTGGTATCTGTACATTATTCAAAATTGATTTGCGATTTCCATTAATAAAGATTGATATGTTTTCAAAATATCTGATACATATATGTACGCATATGCATTTATGTGCACACATATATCGATGTGCATCAATAGATCTATAATTAGTTCATACGATTTCTATTGATGTATATACAAGTGGTAAAAGTAGATTCAATTACAGTCATCCTTCAGTTTACGCGAGATTTTATCTTTATACGATTTTCTTCATCAACTTCTCAAGTCATTGAAAGACCTTGTGAAAGTAAAATCATACCAAAGACTTTCATTATCACCCAATCTCTTGAGAACTCAAACCCAAGCACGGAAATTAATTACTAGCCATCGCGAATAGATATAGATGCCGGTACGAGGGTGTGGGCGGTGTCCCTAGCAGCAAGATATTGAACTCAAAAGCGGGTTTTCCCGAGAGTCGGTGTCTGTATGTGCTTATGTTTTGTGCGGGAACTTGGAAGCAAATATCATGTGTAGATAAATGTATATCAAAGATAAGCAATTTCAAAAGAGAATTAATGGCAATATTCAGCTCTACATTAAGTTAACTGATTTTGGATAAATATGACTTGGAATGGGATGGTTTGCTGGACAATATGCAAGCACCGCAGATTCGAAATTTACTTTCTGAATGATGGCTTCGACGTCGAGATATAAATTAGTGCCTAATTCGACATGAAAATTTTTGTTTGCATTTTTTCCGAATTTGATAAATTGAAAATTGACGAATATAATTGTGTACAAAAGAAGTTACTACTAATTATGTCCTGCAGCCCCTGTGGTGCAAGGGTATATTCAGTTTAGTTTGTGCGGACACAGCGGGCTTGAGATAGACGCACCTTTTATTATACCAATCAACTCAGAATGCCGTCTGTCCATCTGTCTGTCTTGTGTTCAACCCACAGATTGCAACTTTTGCGATATTTTGATGAAATGTGGCTCCGCCCTTGAAAAGGACTAGAATTGGACAACTTTTCTACCATTTCCCAAGTAACACTTTATCTTGAAAAGCCGTTATATGAATAAAAATAGGGTGTTGCACAATATTTAATGGTGGGCCGTGGTCAACTGTCGTGTTTTTACTTGCTTTTGTATTGAAAAAGTTGGACAATATAAAAATATCTGCTTCATGCACACCCACCTTCTCATTCAACTCTTATTGTTATTACATCTCATCTCCATATCATATTTTATGGGATTCACACCTTGGTTGTTAATGTTTTCCCATTCTCTAAGGACCCTACACACGCTTTGAATAGAATTCATCAGAACCGATCATGTATATGTAATTGAGGAAAATATAAACTCGCTAATATAATATGTTATAAGGTAAACCGTCTTTTGTGAATTTTCCGTTATTGATTCAACTTCCGTTTAGATTAAGGTCGTAGCGTTGACTTGTGGTTGGTACATTTACAATTCTCAGGAGATCTTTTCGCAGACTATTTACTTGAACGTATATTCACAACGCTTTCATTCTCATTCTGGTCTTGTACATTTGAATATAGCAATTCAAGTCTCTCGACTCGATTCTTTCAACGAACTTTGCCTTCCGCAATAGAACCTTCTGCTGCCTATAACCCTTTTACAAGCAAGGTACCAGTATCCGAGTTCAATGCGATATTTTTGGTCCCTTAATCCACTCTTCGCCACTCACCAGCCGCACGACACAGGTGCGATGCCGTGAATGCGTAGTTGGTTTTGCTTTCCTTTCTATAGAATTTGTTTTATTAGAAAATCGACTAACTTTCATGAAATCTCAGGTCATCAAATAAAGCGTTTTCATATCAATATTTTCTACCCGCTAAACTTTCTTTTGGGTTTAGTAGCTGATATCTTAAACTATTGCCCTCTAAGGCTTTACTTATAGAAGGATATCATCTCAGCTTGCACGATTAGCTCAGTTTACAATTACGTATAAAAAGAAAGACATTTAAATTGCTTTGCAATATAATGTTTTTACGGGCAATATTCATAAATCAAAATTGAAAATCGAAACATTTATCCTAAATCAATTTTTCTGCTGAGCTATTGCTATCGTATATAGCTTTTAAAAAGTCCTACTATTACTAGTATTTAGTGATATGTGCTTTTGCTTTTAAAAGTAAGGAAAATTAGAATTTTTTTTGACTTAACAATAGAGATGGGACTAAAAGGACTCAAACGTTGAACCATTTGATAGGTACCAAAGTGTACAACAAGTTTGTACGCATGTGTACACAAGGCCTTACCTATGATACTACTACTTCTGCATCGATTTATTCATGTCCGTCCATCTGTGCGTCCATGTATTTTTGCATTTAAAGTGCAAATGAAGATATATGTCGATAAAATTTGGTACACTGAGCGTGTTTCGGCCAAAACACAAATGCTCTTAAATTAGATTGGAGTGAATCATCATTACGAACGCTACCCGTATAAATTTCTGTTTTAAAAAATACGGCATGAAAAAGTCGTCATATCAAACATTTTTCCATTCTTAATCTTTCCTGACATATATCGGTGATGTATGTTAATTCGATATGCTAAATGAAGGGCAATAATTTGAATCGGGTACGAGCCGTTTTAGAGTCCTGTTGCCCATAAAAGTTTTCATAAAAAATAAATCTTTTTTCGATTACTTTTAAGTATTTTATGTTGAAAAATTGGTAAGATATTTGCTAATGATTCGGCATATAAATTGACATTCGGCATAAATTGGTAAGTGTGGACTACGCAGGTCTATTTTTGGGACTCCACCACGCGTAACGATTGTTAACATGAGGAGCAAGGCTTTACGTGGCAACAAGGTGTACAGTACGATTATTTCTGAATGGTTGTAAGATATTAAATAGCTTGCTTGTCCCACCTGTAATGGTTAATTCGTTTTTTTTTAGTTGATACTGAGTGCTGAGAGGTTTCGTGTTTAACATTTAATCATATAAATCAGCGATTCTAGGTTAGGCCAGATTAGGTTGCAATCGCAGCCAGCCTTAAAACCCTGCGCAGCCAGTCATATCGTCCGTCCAAGCTTTAATGGATTTAATTGATTCAGTACTTACTAAGAGTCAAG
Organism: Glossina fuscipes; assembly: GCF_014805625.2. NCBI lineage: Eukaryota > Metazoa > Arthropoda > Insecta > Diptera > Glossinidae > Glossina > Glossina fuscipes. Next base: position 138,893 of record NW_024003395.1, on the reverse strand, counting down.
AAAGCATCCGCTAAGGGGTATGTTATCTTAGACAAGAGTAGGAGGTTTATATGACTAATTAGTACGCACTTTTAAAGATAAAATATATTAACGGCTCATTTTTTTTTTCTTTCATTCTATTTTTTTTTTTTTTTTTGGTAGATAAGATTCGCTTTTAATGCAAAAAATGTATTTTGTATAAATTTTCACAATTTTCAAAACGCCAAAAACGCAGACATATACTTACATATATATATCAAAGCCCACGCTAATCGGGGATACATATACACTCTTTATTTATTGTATGCATGGGTGACGTTGTCGAAATAAAAAATTAATATTCTTTTGCTTTTAAAGACATTTGTAGAGAATAAATTCATAAACAATAAAAGACTTTTGCAAGGGTTTGTGAATGTATTGAAATCCGTGATATGTGCAGAAATTTTATGTTATCTTCGTTTTTTCGTGAATTAAAAATTTTTTTCTTTCTAGTCCTATGTTTTGCCAATTTGGATGTATGTAAGTAATCATAACAAATTTCTCTTTTCTTTATTAAAAAACAAACTGATTGAAAAAATTCCTTTCGATTGCCTAAGGCCCGTTTCATTTGCCAAGGCTTTTCTCTAAAATAATAATTTCTTTTAATACTTTGGTTGAGAAGGATCTTGTATCCTCCTGCGATTTTACTTGATTTCTTAGTTTAAATTGATAGGCGATGAAGCAATTTTTTGTTTTCCTTTTCAAGATATGGTCTAAATGTGGACTTTTCTCGATATGCCTAAACATTCCCTTCGGATTTTTTTGAAAATCATTGCAATTCATTACATAAGAAAACTACAGAAAAAGTCGTGAAATGTTTGATATTTAAAATTTTGAATTTGAAAAATCGAACGTGGATTCATTTACAAAAAATCGTATAAAAAAAAATTGGATTTTAAAACCATTCACTGATATTACACAGATACAGAAGTCAATGGCTAATAAAGAGAATCGAACACACACGGCATTGTGGAGAATCATCATTTAATCATGTAAATGCACTCACATCAAGTAAATAAATAATTAATGCGAAAAAAAAACAATATATATATATATATGTATGTATGTTTTTATATATAATTAAAAAGAGCAAAAAACACAAAAATTCAATTCACACCTTAATAGGAGGAGTACTTCCAGTGTTGGCAACGCGTAAACCGACGTTTATAATGTCACAATTGACTAATTAACGGTTAAAATGATAACAACAAATGCTCGATACAATACGAAACGACAAGTTTCACAACAGGACAAATTGTGACTGAATGTATTGAATATGTTCTTTGGTATTGAGTTGAGTGAGTGATTAGTAAATCACCACCACACTGCACAATTATAAAATTGTTTAACCGAATGTACGTATGTATATATGCATGTATGCATGTATCTAACATACATTTGTATCTTGTTTTATGAAAATTTGTGAAATTTATTAATTTGCAAGTATGCAGCAAAAAAAACGAATACTTCGGAAGTGTTGACAAGGAGAGAATTTTATTTATGCTCACACATTGTACGAATGTGTGAAAGGAACGGTTGTAATATGAACAAGAAGAATATAAAATGAGCCAAAAATTCTTTTCATATACGAATGCGAAAAAAAACTCTTATTTACTTTTGAGTTAATTTGCCGAAAATTTTTTTCTCAAAAAATTTGTCTTATGTTTTGTGCCTTTTTTTTTTTATCAAAATAAGGAGGAAAAATTTCTCATGAAAATAAAGTGCAAAAATTATAGTTGGCTTAGAAGGAATTACGAGTAAACTATAAATAAGTTAAAATTCTTGATTAGGTAACAGCAATTAACGCCGGCCATTGAACAGCATTTATAACATTTACACTTCCGTAGTAGTATAAAAATATGATTCTTTTGAACTCATATTTTTAGAGAAGGATCTACTAACATGATGGCAATATTTATACGGATCCACGGGCTGCCAAATTTTGGAAGTGAACGAACCTTTAGAAAAGCCATTCAAGGCTTCCGATGTACGCCATAAGTCAGGTCGATGTTTAAAGCGGGTATGGCGTTGACAAAGGGCCTACAACTTCTCCTTCACAAGGTGTAAACATCTCTAACTCTTCTTTATAATATGTTCTTTGAAAATGTATATGGAATAGAGTCGTCTATGTTGTACCTTTGTCTCGCGTTTTCCACAAAGCGATACATGTATCAAGGCAGGGGACCTTCTTTTGCATAAAAATTTATTAAAATTGTTTTTGCTAAATGCATCAAAGTTTAATCCATTCTCTTATCTACTACGAGCTTGGCCTTTTCATTTATCGTTTTCCAAGTTTTAAGAACGAACTTCTTGTTGGCCTTAGTGAGGCCCCTATGATTCCAGCTGTATTCTAGGCAAACGTGATGTAGAGAGTTAAAGTTCCTGAATTGAAAACATATATTTTTTTAATATGGGCCAATCACCCACAGGGAATGTATTCTACTCATGTAATACGGTGGCGATGAAAAAGAAGTGAGAAACAAGAGACAGGGCTTGACAGTTATTAAATCAATAGTCTTCACAGAGAAATGTGAAGAAATGTAGTCCCTCTGCAATTATTGACACGCCGGCAACTCCTCCAAAAGAGCTCCGTTACGGGGAAAATAATTCCACTCTTCTACTGAATTTTTCACATTTCAAAAATTTTTTTACTGAAAGTAACTAAACGTATACGTACGTCTTTCGCTCATTTCTCATAAAAAATATCTTTATTTCCACTAAGTAGTGGAATGCCCTTAAGGTCGAAACTGATTCATTTCTCTTTTTTCAAGTCGAAGTCCTATCAACAAAAACAAATAGATAGAGAGGTGCATAAGGTTGAAGTGATTTCAAAAGCAAATCACTTTTCGAAGCATATCTACGGTTGTTACCAAAGTAATGATGAAACATAGACGTTTTCAACTTCTAGCTCTTAATTATTATGAACACCCACTCAGCTTTTACTGGTATAATTTTTGTATACACAAACATAACAAAAATGTTCTCTTTATTTTTAAGCAAAAAAAAAGAAAAAAAATCATTAAAATACTTTATAATTAAATATATATATATGTTACATATATACAATGTTACATTTTTGCAAAAAATCAGAATTTTTTGGTAAATAATTTTGTCTTAGAAAAAAACAAGTGTTTGCTGTTCGTTGTCTTATAATATTCTTGTCAACAACATAAAACCGTTTACATGTGAGCGGTCTTGATAAATTCGAGCAGTGCAATTGCATCAAGGACACTTGTGTTTTTTCCTAATTCTCATTTATCTTATCAAGAAAATATATTAACTGCTACGATAACGATCATCTAACAAATCCCGTTAGTTTGTTGCTTACTTCCTTAACGGGAGCAACTAATCTTTTCAACTTCAATTTTCAACAAAGCCCACAGTCTTTAATTATATATCAAAGCAAATATGCCTTTGTGTGTATATATATACATATATATATATATATATAGCGATTTTATAGTGCATCCAAGATACCACTATTGGTTAAGATATTTTATGTATTCAAATAAAATTATATAACGTCAGCGTCAGAGTACTTCACATATAAACATATAAAAAATGTAGTGCTCGCACTGTTGCGCTGCATGGTAATTATTAATATGAACGGATTACATAAATATTTTTTGCAAAATGCTTTATTCAAATATTTCGTAATAAAAAAATTGTTTCTTTTTAATCTCTACCAAAAAAAGACATATTAATGTTAATACATAGTCCGTTCAAGTTAAAAAAGTAGATATAAGGCTTACTTTTGTGAATTCTTCAAATCAATTCTTGATAACATTTTTGCTCAGGTTTACCCATCTGTCCACCGTGAAGTCACAAAATTAAGAACGTGAAAACTGACATAGATCAGGTTTTTTTTTTTTTCTACCCAAACATCCAAAAGTATTGTACTCGAAGCCATGTCCGTACGTTTTGTTCTCATCTTTCTAACTGAATATTGCCTTATGTGTCTATTAAGAAAAGTTGCCAATTTTTGCTGTTATATTCAGGCGATTTTATGTACGCTTGTTACGTTGCATGAACACATCACATGTATTCCTAAGCAAATTTAGGCCGTCTCTCTGAAAAAATCAGATTAAGAGTAATTTCCCCACCAGGCAATCTTAAAGTTAATTTGACAGCCTAGGTTGGAGTTAATAACGGTTAGTGTGATCAGTTCATATACATTTTAAGAGCAAAAGTTATTTTTCCAATAACTTGACACCTATTATTTTCTAGGGTTCACCTAAACGACACCTAAAACCACTCAGGTTAAACTTGTTATATCCACCCATCAAAAATAGTACCGTTTTATCATATAAGTGATAGCATAGACTACGTAGTAAAATTACCATAAGAAATATAGTTAGCCAACATAAATGATATTCTTACGAATTCACACACATAAACCATTTTTAAAAAGCTTTTTAAAACCAAAGAACAAAATATTGCCAAATTCTGAAAATCTAATGAAACTTAGCACAAACAAAATTTAATATCTTCACGCCATGTAAACTCTCGTGAGATTAAAAGGAGAACGCGCCTTAAGTCCTTCTTCAGTCTCAAACATTAATACTTGGTTAATAGATATAGCTTAACGACAGTCTTTACGATATTCTTTACAGCACTGACTACAACTACTCTATGAAGATTTCCGTGTGATTACCGTTAAGCTGTTATTTGCTGGATGGAAGGGAACGAGTTGCAGTTCTTTCAGTCAGGATAAGTAAAAATTGGGGATGCCACGTTTTGATTGGTTATGATAAGTTCCCTGGATAATTGCAAATAACTCCTCGATCTTAATGTTGGCAGAGATAACTACACATGTGGTGTTGAAAGCAAAGGAAACTAAACAATAGTTAATCGCGTCGCGTCGTGCCTACTTATTTCCTCTCATCCCGAGACCTGCATTAAATAGACATAGGAATTTTTCAATGGCGCGGCATATGGATTCAATTTTATGAGATCCAAGTAGTTGATCGATTTCCGGGAGTGTCCTTTCATAACTTTTGCGCTCTTTCATATTCCACAAACTAACAATGATCTGTCGAGAACCGTGTTCATTACTTTTAAAAGATTAGAAATTTTTAAAGCAAAGTAAAATTTCAAAATGTTTTGTCAATAAGTTGTAAATTATTTAAGAAAACATAGTATGGTAAAAATGATCTAAAAATTCGATGAAAAAAATTAAGAATTTAGAAAAATTAGAATTTTTGCTTACAAGAAATGGTTGGCTTTGGAGATTCGCCGCAAGACGCAGCAAGAAACAATTTTCGTTTAGTCGATTTTCTTTTGTTCCTGCACGATACCCTAAAGCGTGGGCATATGACCCACAAAATCTTTACACATGTATTTATGAATTATTCGTTTATTTACTGTCTACAAGAGTCCGTCATATGTTCGCTCATTTGAAGAGGAAAAAACGGACATATTTTTATTCAGACATCTCTACAAGAAACTTGCCAGAAGCCAAAGCAAAAAAAAAAAAAGAAAAACATGCATACATATATGTATATATTAAATATATACATATACGCAGGCATTCATAAACTATTCACCGCAGTTATCCGGCATTTTTAACAAATATTAATTACTTTTTGTTTTCATAATTATTTAGAGATTTATGTCCAAAAAAAAATACCCGAATTTCCATCACGCCAATTCTTATTTTTTCCTTGGGAAGCAAAAGTTGTTTTTTTTTTTTTTTTTTTTATTTACGCGTGCTAACTATTTGGAAAGACGAGAGAAGAGAGATGGTGAAAAAGTTTCGAGAGATTAACGGAAGATTCATTGTATGCTATATAATCGAATACGAGCCTTGTTGTGGCAAAAATTTGTTATAAGTAATACGCTAATATATGAAGATATATTTTGGTCTTTAGTAAATCGCTTTTCGATAGAGAGAGATTTTGCAGCGATAACACGGTTGATTTCAGTAAGCATTGTCAATAAATTTCATATCATTTCTCGTTAGGCTTTCAACGTTGCTTAAGAAGTTAAGTTTTAGTTAACGTTAATGTTTTTAAAATTTTTAATGTAGATTTCAAACTTTTGCAAACTATCAAAAAAAAAAATTTTTTTAACCAGTTTTAATAGAATTTATGTTTGAACTGTACGTGAAAGCGTCATTTTTGAATTTTCATGGGCGGCCTTTGCTCTCTTCTTTTTTCTTCTTTCTTTTAATATTTTCAATTACATTGAAACGAGTGGTTGTAAGCGCTTTCCCTCTTTCTTTCTTTCTGCTCTTTCTCCTGATCGTATACCGTGCTCTCACATCCTTTAATGAGAGGCCATTTAAAAAAGTGGAAAAATTTAATTTAAGATAACGAAAGAAGGAAAATTTTGAACAATGCACAGGTAAAAATCAGGACATTTCCAGGCAGTAAATGAATAGGCTATAGTTGGGCTATTAACAATTCCAGACAACATGGGCTCGCACAATTCTTCAGCTATACCTTGTTGTGTGTCATGAGAACCTTATAATGGGAAGTGAAGGAAAAAGGAACTATGTTGATCACAATACATTGTTGTCACCATTTTGTACCAGCTTTCCTCATAACATTTCATAAATAAGACCTTGTTGCTCTATAAACGCCTAATTTTTCTAAGAAAATGATATGGGAGAGGGAACACAAAGTTGTTCTATTCTATACAAAAATTTTTCTCATTCACTTCTTATGCCAAAAAATCAATTTTCACAAGCTTTTGTTGAAAAACATGGGAAACACTTTTATGCGTGTACCTCCTCAAGGTAGATCTTTGTGTATGCGGAAATCCCCCTTTCACTGAAATATGCCCGCAAACCAAACTGAATTAAAGTATTGTAAAAATTTCGTCTTTTAGCTTGAAGATAAACGTATTCGTAGAGAGGCAGTAACGACACACCAATGAATTCTTAAAGCAATTAATTATTGAATTTTTAGTTTTGAACACAATCTAACAATAATGTGCATACTTTCTGAATATCTAAATCTTTTCTCGATTCGAATGGACGTTGTTGATTTTACCAATCTAAGAGACATTATGAAAGAATTTTTTATTTTTTGCGTCATAAACAAAGCTGTTAGTCTTAGTTTTTCACCGTTTAGTCTAAGAATTTATTTCATTAGACGGTAAGTAAATTACAAGAACAACAAGGGAAACTATTTGATAGAAAACAAGAAAATACACACCGCTGCGCTAATGCATAATAAACCATTCACTTGCATGCCGTAAGCAGCATTTGTTTTGACAATAGGAAGAAAAAAGAAATGCATTGTCACTATGATAAATTATTACTAAGATAATTTTCGAATCTCTAAGGTACAGTAAAGGGTCTTTCAAACTGATCACTACAGATATTTAACGTGAATCAATCTTTTCACTTAGCATTATAGTTTATGGCAATTATTAGTCAAGAATTATGAATATATTTCTTAATTTCTTTCAATGGTAAGAGAAGCAATACTCTATAAAACTGCAGAATGGACATTCGAACGCCGATGATGACTCTTTTTCAAAGTAAAATGCGTGTTTCTAATAATTTGATAAAGTCAGAAAAAACTTGTTTCTAAATGGAAAAGAATAGCTTGAAAGCACTTTCAGATGTAAACGCTTGACATCAGTTTGGTCTGGATGCTAAAGATATCTAAATGCAATGTTTTATGCATGTGTGTATGTTGAAAGTCTTTTTGTTCAAAAAGAATTTCGATGAAAGTAACACGTGAGCGGTCGATTTAAGACTTTCTCCTTCTTCTTCAATCTACGTAGGGTTGATTGAATCAGACCTAAACTTATAATGGACTATGTTATTAATATATTAAGAAGATATCAAAAGCTCGAACTACATCTTTTCCAAGATCATAAACTAAAATTTGAAAATTGTGGATTGGCTGCCCAAAAATAATGCATATATATGTCATATGGGTATGTACATATATTTCGTTTTAGAAAATTTAGTAAACAAGTATTTCAATAAAATTTATACATATATGCATAGGTATGTGATTATGCAAATAAATGCTTGCGACTATATATGCGCATACGAAAGCTTATAAAATAATTATTTTGCACTTTTAAATTTGATATGAAAACAATGCCAAATATTTTTATGCACTAATGTCGCCATTTAATCGTCCATTAGAGTGGCATTCTCACTAACTTTTCTTTTTAATTATTTATTGTTTATCAAAATTTTTGGCTCATATAATTATAAATTAAAAGAAATAATTAAATTTTATTCGGTTTATGTTGTTTCGTCTTTAAAGCAAAATAATATATACATATATATATATATATATATATATATTTTATATAAAAATTTAACTCATTTATATATTGTAAGAATGCAGGCACATACATATATGTATATGCTTAGACGTATAAAAGATTCACATCGGATTGACAAGTTTCTCAACCGGAAGAAATATATTTAATGGTTCATAAATTTTAAATTATTCTCATTCAATTCTTTAATTTTAATTATTTACGAGGCGCCCATTACCTAACTTCTAATAATTGTCAATCCTTTCATTAAGTTATAACTAAAAGTGTGCTTTACATCTAATATTAATTATTAGCTAAAGTCCAACTTCTTGCTCTTTAGATAAGTAAGGTTTTCCCCCTTTAAAAATGTCTGTTTTGATTGCATTTGAAAAAGGACGAAATCACCAAACATGCAACTTACCTGAATTAAAAAATAAGAGCAATCAATATCGCTCGCTTTCAAACTCGACATTTGGAAAATATTAATATTGGACAGATAAACTATGAATGACCAATTGTCTAAATTACTTTGGAGTTACACTGACCCAACCCGTATACATTATGGTCATTACTACTATCGGTTTTCGTTAAGGAATGCAAGCAAAGTGCCCACAGCCGGCCAGGGAGTATTAGGTATAGCGATAAATTCTTGTCGATTATTTGATCGGAGTATTAATAAATATTTCGTTCGAAGCATTGCAATCCATTGTATTGAATCCACTTGGTCTCTTGAGATTAGCTCCCAAATAAAAAACAAATTATTGGTGTAACTTCCTAAGCATAAATGTCATGTTCGGAGAGGCGATTGAAAAATTTTTTGCATACTATTCCGTTCCTCTGCTCAATTGCATCAAAAGACATCCTCATTTCCACTCCTCTCGGAAATAGAGATGACATTTACTTTCAAGTTTATCGCCGATGTTACTCTAGTTTATACAGTCGGCATCGTGATTACTATTGCTTAAATGTTAAGCTTTCACAGATCTTTCTTGCGAATTCAGCGGGAAGACTAACTCTGCTCGTTGCGCTTTTTTTTTTGTTATTTTTTCGCAAAAAACTCTTTAGAAAGATCTAACCTTCGAAAAATTATATTGTACACACCGTGGGGACTATAACACAAGCAAAAGCAATATAACGATAATTATCTTGCGAAAAGCGAGAAAATATTGCCCACGTACTAGTATTTGGAAGTATATTTCGCGATAGATAACACAACAACGTAGCTTCGTTTAGATATGTATGGGGAATCATTTAGATGAAGTAATTCGCGTCGTTGGGTGACCAAAGCGAAGAGCTCCGTCAAATCGATTGACTAAAATCCAATGGTTTAGCTGCTTCCTCAGCGGAAAAAGAACCTCCAAGCTCTTGGGCAGAGTCTACTTTTTAAACATATCAAAGATGTGTCCACTATCGGTATGACCAGAGTCGGAAGGTTGCTTATGCAGATTCCTCTCACCCCACATCAAAGTTTTCATTTCGCTTTGAAGACAATAAATGCAATCAAAGAAGAACTTAGGTAACACAATTTGTCCTTTTACAAATTCATACACTAAGCGCATTCAGCTTTAACACAAGACGCGTATAAGCAATAAAATTGGAAAACGTTGCTTCGAATTATAAACATCGAGAACCTATACGAAGTTGTGCTATTATTAAAGTTCTTCTGAAAAGGACACGAACTCCAGGATTTTTTTGCATGTAAGACAACTGAAGTCGTCTTTCTGTATAACCTAAAGTTATAATTACATACCCCTATGTACAAAGGTTATGAACAAAGCATGTCATACGTTATTGGCGGACGTTTCAAAAAATGTTGTTGCGCATTTTTAAGCTTCACTCTGTGGTTGTATTAGCAATTATTATATTAACATAAACGTTAAGCATTGCTTTTATTTTATAAAAGCCAACTAATAAAAAAACTAACAAAAAATCAATTAAAAAAAATATATAAAATTTGTTGCACTTTGATTCAATTGTACACATTACACAAACAGCTTAAGTGTTTTCTGTTTTTTTCATTAATAATTGTTATTAATTTCGGAAAATATGATTAAATTGAATTGAAAAAGAAGCGAAAGCATTATTGCAGTTAATCTATGTTAGTAAGCGATTCGATTTTGATAAATAAAAGTTTCTTTGTATTCGTGCTTAATGAAAAAGAGTTTCGTAGCGTAATTTGTTGTTGTTGTTGCTGTTTTTTTTCTTCGGTGTTTTTATTTATAATAGGATTAAAAAAAGTATTACATTTATTTATATATTCATTTGTTTTTTCTTTTGTCTCTTTTTTCATAAAGTTTTTTTTATAACTAACTTGTTAAACTGTTTGTGACGTTGTGTTTATTCTCTAAAGAAATTTTTTTGGAAAGCTTTCTTTGTAAGAAAAGGAAATTCTATAACTCTTATAAAATTCAGAATTTATTTCGTGTTTATGCTTAAGTTATTCTTTTCTTATAATAATTGCTAATAGATTCGTTGGCCACTTGGTTTCGATTGAAGGCTTTTCTTGAAAATTCCTAAAGAAAAATAAATTTGAAAAGAATTTTTTAAACTACCTTAATAGAGAAGCTGCCGTTCGGTATATCTTTGCCGCCAAATTTCACATTAATATCGTAGTCGCCGGGATCATTTAAAGCATAGAATACATCGAAGAAGCCATCTTTTTCAATTACATCGATATCGACAATTTCTCTGCAATTCATAATTTTACATTTTATTTATTTTCTTCTTTTCGTCGCGGTTCTCTTTTCTCTACGATTATTGCACAATTTATATATCACTTACTTGCCAGCTTTCGATGTTATTTTACACGTTACTGCTCCGTCGCCGGCATCGCGTGCATCTACTGTCAAATGACTTTTACTGCCCGATGGTTGTATTTTAGGAGCTTGTTCAACAAATTTACATTTTTTCGCTTCACCGATAGCAACAGCCTCCAATTTGAATGGTGAACCTTCAATTTCTTTACCTCCATATTTAACGGTAACGTAGTATGTTCCGCACTCGTCCGGTGTGAATGAGACCACATAAGTGCCGGTGTCAGTTTCGTGAAGATGTGGGACAATATGTTTACCTTTAGGATTTTTAATGTTCACATCGATATCCGCTTCACCTGCCTTTTTCGTATCCACTTCAAATTCAGCCGGTTTTGATGCGGGGGTCTTTTTCTTCTCATTTACTCCCTTCAATATGACTTTCGCGGGTTCGGCTTTGGGGAACACACTCATAACAAACGGACTTTTAATTCAAAAATAAAAAATTAATTTTGAAAGGTATCTTCGAAACTACGCTCATTTACCTGCATGGCACTTCAGTATCTGAAAATGTGATTGTGGAAGTCAGTACGGAACCTTCCTTGGGAGGTGAATAATGAACGCAATAGAGACCGTCGCTTTTCTGCTCCACACGCAAATTATCTAAAGGTTTGCCTTCGGAGTTTTGTATTTTTACGGCAATGCGTCCCGGACCGGCCTCGGACACATCGATATAAAAGTGAGTGGGCACATTTTCGCGTACTTCACCATGTTCTATACCAGGTCCATAGACTTTCACTTTCGCAGGATCGGAACGTTCCTCAACCACAACCGAGAACGGTGAACCGGGTATATGTTTGTCGGCAAAACGTATGGATACATCATATTCACCCACTTCAGTGGGTAAATATTCCACGTCACAACTGCCATCACGATTATCGACGCAAGTCATTTTCGCTTCTGATGGTCCTTCAATGGCTACCGAAAGACCACCTTTGCCGGCTCCTTTTGTTTCCACTGAGAATTTATTCTTTTCATTAACAAAGCCTCTATTCAAACCCGTCCCGTAGGCTTTGCAACGTGTTGGATCACAAGCACTGTTTACGTTGACTACAAATGGTGAACCCGGCACCGGAATGTTATCGTACAATAATTCAATAGTGTGACGGCCTGCCTCGAACGGAGTATACATAATCCGAAATACATCGTTACTGAGACCAGCCACAATTTCGCTTGGCAACACTTGACCTTTTGGATCGAAAATCGAACAAGAAAGTTTCTTCGCATCGATATCACTTCCAACTTTACTCATATCCACCATGAAATCGGTCGGCTTACTCATCACAACGCCTATAGGAGTTGAAAAGGAAGGCGGAAGTAGTGAAAATGTTTAATTACCGTTCAAAAAAACTTCAGAGAACAAAACACAACGAACATCGGCGAATTAGAAAATAGGCCGTGAATGGTTAAGAATTAATTATCAAAAACATTTCGCTATGCGCTATTAATATCGATGGCTACACGATACGCAATGTTTTGCGTTGTTCGGAAAGTCATTTCGTTTATTTTTTTTTGGGACAAAATGAGAGGCGATAAATATATTGTTATGAACGGTCAAATTCGATCAATTTAATTTGCCAGCGATCTTATGAATTGTTATTCGTCGTTTTGCATCACTTAAACCCTTTATTTTGCCTTCATTAGTTTCAACGGACCTTGTCGGAAAATTTTGTAAACGAGTTTTCGTAGTCGTCTTCGTCAACATATCTTCTTGATAGACATTTAATAATTTTTTTCTTGTTGTTGGATTTTGCTGCTTCTGACTCTCCATAGTTGCTAAGGCGCCGCACAAAATCTATTCCGCAGAAGCAAACAAAACAAGCCTCGCTATATTGATTGTGAAGATATATAAGGAAAATGCGACTCAAAAGTCAACTTGACTGTGAGAAAGTACAATTATACCCATTGTTGGTGGGGAAAAAGTGAAATGACTTTCCGAACAACCTAGTAATATTGTTAACAATTGCATTTACTCACAGGCTTATAAGATTGCTAAACAATATTAAGTTATCAAAGCCGTACGTATCATCGATATCTTTCTATTTTTACAATATAACGATATTTCATAAAACACAATTGCATGCTGGGCATATGGTTAGTTTAAAGCATAAAAGACTCATTGAGTGAATGGCTCTCAATGTTGACGCAATAGCGGGGAAGGTTTTGCAGCTGGAAAATTTACAAATGGCAAAAATTATACATATATATAATATGGAACCGTTCTAAGAAAGTAAAACTCCCTTAGGAAAGCAAAAATTTGTTATCGAAAGCTTTGTGCAATCCACGCGCATTGGCAATAATTATCACAAGACGCTGCGCTGCGATTCTTTTGTTCATGCTGGCTGTCTGCTAAGAATTTATTTGATATTATTAATGGAACCGGCTTGCAGCTACAATTGGAAGGTAGTTAATGCATGAACAACGGCATACATCAACAAAATAATTTTTAAAAGAGAATTATAACAGATATCATTGGATGGCTCTGGAGTAATAGCCTACCATGTGGCTGTATGCCGATGCCACTAACTCGTGTATTGTGGAGATTCGGCAAAGGTAATATAAACGGTTGGAATGGCGATCCCATAATATGGCAATCGTTGAATGTTATATTTACAGTGTAATCTCCAGATTCGGTTGGGAGATAGGCTACATTACAGGTTCCATCACCGTTATCGCGACAATTGATTGCTGCTTCACAGGGCCCCTCTACAGTGACACCCAAACCGCCCTGACCGGCTCCCCTTGTATCGATCATGAATTCAGCCGGCTGGCCGACTAAACCTCTTTCTAATCCCGGACCAAAGGCACGCACTTTAGTGGAATCTCCAACTCCCAAACATTGTAAGCGGAAAGGCCTCGGTGTAATTGGTGTACCGCCAAAACAAATGCTCAGTAAATATTCGCCTAATTGCGTGGGAGTAAAATTCACCAAAAATCCTTCGGCTGTAGGTATAACGTGCGCTTTAATACGACTGCCTGAAGGACTAGTGATGGCAACAGTCAAATTCGCCTTAGGTAGACCATGTGTGATGACGCGAAACTGCTGGAGACTATTCAATGGTGCAGCTTGTACGTGAATGAGTTTGTAACGAAAGTTTTTGGGCTTAGATGATGACCTTGTATAGTTTTGTATGTTTCTTTGCATGTTTTTTGTTTACAAAACGCTTGACAAACATTATGCGTTTATTTTTTATTTTTTTATTAATTTTATTTATTTAATTATTTTTTAAAATGATATTTGTATATATGAGAAAGGACTGGAATGAGTGCATTTAAAAGCTTCAGATGTAAATACTTACTTGGTTCAAGGCCATCTACTTTAATTTTGGACACGTCGATTTGCGATTCAACCAAAACTTTTTGACCGATAGGAACACGTTGATCGCCATAAGTCATTGTAGTAGTGTAGGCGCCTTTGCAGGGCGGTATTACTTCGACAGTATAGGTTTGATCTTCGTTATCAATGACGCGACAGGGTAGCTCAACTTTAGTCTCGTCGTGAACAATTTTAACTTTCAATTCAGCTTCGCCAGCGTCACGGCAATCCACATTGAAGTGTGTGGCAACGTTGGGACGTACGCCCGGCTGCAACCAAGGACCAAACGACTGAACTTTATTGGCGTTAACCGGAACACCAACATTGACTCTGTGGGGCGAATTTGACGCAGCCACACCACCATAATTAACTGTAAAAGAAATGATTAAAAATTCTTAGAAATATCTTCCCCGTTTTCATTTTAAGCTTACCTTCTACCATATGCGGCACATTCGAAGTAGGTGTGTAGGTGCATTTATATGTTTTATCTGGTTGTGGTTTGATCTCAACGGGTATTCTATCGCCGTGGTTGTCTTCGACAATAATATCTAGTGGCGCTGATCCTGCCTTGCTCGTATCAACGGTGAAATGGGTTGGTTCTCCCAGAGTGACACCGGTTTTTTCTAAACCTGGACCATACGCTTTAACGTGTTCGGGATGGTAATCTGTGCGTGGTAGAATTTGAGCAATATAGGGCGATTTGGGAATGTCTTCTTCATCGCATAGAATATGCACCGAGTATTCCCCGGTAGCTGTAGGATGATATTTCACTAAAGCAGAGCCGTCACCGTTGTCGTGACACTCGATTTCTGCTTGAGATGGACCAGCCACCGTGAAGCCCAATGCGCCAGTTTCACCATTAGTTTCTACAACAAAAGCAGCTGGATAACCAACAACTCCACCCCGCAAACCTGGTCCGAAAGCGACAATGTTAGAGTCTTTTTGGGGGCCTACTTTCACTTCGAGCGGTGATTTGTTAATTTCTTGACCAGCGAAAGTAACAACAGCTACATAACGGCCTTCTTTCATAGGAAAATAATGACATTCGTATGTATGAGCATCTAATTTTGTTAAAACGACATTTTCGTTCATGCCGCCCGGTCCAACAATTCGCACTTCAGGCATGCCTTCTCCAGCGCCTTCAGTATATATCTTGAAATCCGCATCATCGCCTACTCTGACGCCGTTAGGTTGTAAGCCTCTCCCTGAGGCTTTTACTTTACGGACATCCGATAAGGGCGCTATCTTTACCGGGAAGGGGCTACCCGGTACAGGTGTGCCAGCATAAAAAACGTTAACTGAATGAAGGCCGGTCAAAGCAGAAACATATTCACAACGCCACACATCATTTTCAATTTGACGCACTTTAGCGGCTACGGAAGTCTTATGATTGGCAGGATCAATGATAATAACTTCTGGTACACCTTTTCCAGCATCTTTGGTCAGAATGTCAAAGAAAGTCGGCTTACTGACTACTACACCCATTGGCTGGACACCGGGGCCTGTAACTTTAACTTTAGATGCATCGCCGGCATGACCTTCTACCTTAACATAAAAGGGACTTTTTGGTATGTCACGCCCCGAAAATTTGACAAACACTTTGTGTTCACCCTCCAATTTGGGAATGTACGAGACAGAATAGGTAAGATTTTTGTCGTTGTTAAAACGTACATCAGCTTTTTCAATTAAGCCATCGGGCGATACAATGTCAACATCGACAAGTCCTTTAAAAAATTAAAGGAAATTAAAAAATTTTATTCGTAATTTTTAAAATTAATTTCTCTTCTTTACCTTTGCCCGCCGAAAAAGTTTCAACGGTGAAATTAGCTGGAGCTCCTACCACCGGACCGACTGGTTCAATACCCGGACCGTAGGCGCGTACTCTTTTAGTTAAAATAAAAAATGAAATAAAGTTTAATTAAAGAAATAAAAAATTTCATTTCATAAATTAAATTAAAAGCTTGCAGAAGGCGAAAGAAGATAGAATTTTTTGATGCTGCAATAGGATAGGAAGCCATTTAAGAGCATTTCCGTTAGCTTGATTGTGTTTTAACAAAATCTAAGCAAACGCAAAAAAAAAAAAAAATTTCAACTTTTCCAAAAAAAGTAGTTGTAATGCGGTCGAGTTAATGTTTTATTCTGATGCAAGGACTTCATTATCATTATCTCAATGCGCCCACTTCGATCCCGCGTACATAGTTCAAAACTAAACACTTTTGTAATCAGTTCATTGTATTGCTACAATTGATCGGTCGATATTGAAAACGTTCAAGACATTTTCGTCCCGTCCGAAGCGTGACATACAAAAATATAAGATTGTTTAAACTTTTCATCTGTGTTAGTTAATTAATTTTGCCGCTAACAATTTCTCTTTCCCAACAAGCACAATGAAAGAATGAATTTCGATTGATCTGTAGTTGCTGGTAGTTAAAAAGTGGCAATAATTTTAAAAAAGGAAAGTTACATGACCGTTGGACGACGAATCAAAGTTTTAATGATGATGCAAACTAAAGAATATTAAAAAACTGCAAACTTTTAACGAAAAGCTTAAAAAATTAATTATAAAATCAATAATAGTAAGCAAACAGAGGCAATTGAAGCATTCTAGACTTACCGCGGCGGAGGAATGCTGAGAATTTCATTATCATATATAGTTTTGAATATTTTTACGAGTTGATACGCGGTAGGTTTTGCGATAACAAAAATTTTTTTTTAATTTTATATTTTGGGTTGAGGTATTCGCAAATTTACGATTGTCGGCAAATTAATAAACATCATAAGAGACAAGAGATGTAAAACAAAAATCCCATAGATTTGAAAAGGGTTAAAAAAAAGTAGAAAATTTAAAGAGAGAGAGAGAGAGAGAGAGAGAGAGGGAGAGGGAGAGAGAGAGGGAAATAAAAAGGACAAAAAATAATGTCGCGTAAACGGATTTCGGAAGGTGGAAAGGTACAGTCACAAAATGGAAAAAATAAATAAATAAATAATAATAAAAATGGAGAGAGAAAAAGAGAAAAGGGGAATCGAAGATAAAGAAATTAGAAAATTTACATTTCATACGAAGTTATATTTTAAAAAGATGCTTAAAACGTATGAACAGGCGACGAGCGGAAATGATTGACGATTAACGTGCACAAATGATCGTTAAACTAAATGGGTACTATATATTATTTTAATGTACCTATTGGGGTTTGTTTTGGGTCTTAATGGAGCACCAGCCTTCAACTTTGCATTAGGATATTGCGATAAATATGTCATCATAGATTGCTCATCAACGTTGGGATTAACCAATTCTTCTGGCTTGATGAGCTGTCTAACATTCAACCAATCGTCTGCTAAGCCCATAGCTTCTGAGGCGTTTTGAACAGCATCCTTGGGATCCCAGACTTCCCAATCAGGGCACAAGCCCGGAGCGCAAGCATCGACCAATGCACCTACGGCTCTACCAGTAGTCCAATCATTGGTAAAGTTATTAATCGGTAAATCTGGTATCTTAGTATGTATCCAATTCAATAATCTATGAAGAATGGAAAAGGAAAAGTTCTGTTAAGGAAAAATTGTGTGCGAAAATACTTTTCAACAATTTCAAGAAACCTTTGTTTGGGAGTTGAACCAGTGCCATTCAACTGATTTTCGTCTTCACCGTCCCACATTGGCATTGATATGGAATAATGTAAGATGAGAGTCCATATTAAGCCCAAAATCAACTTTAATTTACAGTCAACGATATCGGAAGAATCTAAAATTAAATTGGAAAGAAGGATGGAAAGTGGACAGATTAACAACCATTTGTTATATCTATTAAAATAATATTATTGACAATTATTCGGTCGTGACCAAATCTTTTATACCCATCGTCGTTATTCTAAAAATGGCTAAAAAAAGGGGGAAAACTCAATTTTCGTGCGGATGACTTTTCTGTTTTAGTTAGAAAGCAAAAAACAAACAGCAAAGCAGTTTACAGTTTTTGCTGTGTAGGGCGGGCCCTTGTTGCCCGCTTTGAGTCATTTTCAAATTCTTTTCCAAATTTATAGACGATATATATGATTTTTACAACAGACGCTACATAGTTGGGGCAGGGGAACCGTCGACATACTTAGGTGTATTCTGAATTGGAAATTGGCGAAGAATTCATATACCTTATGGGTTTTTTGAAGCTTTTTTTTTGCGCGTTATAAACTCGTTGAAAAAAACCAAATTTTGGCACATTATAATATTGGGTAAGTGTGGTCTATTTTTCCCATCTTTGTACAAGTAGCGCAGTACCACCCATAGAATATACGTTCAAATTTTTCCGGATTTATTTGATGTAGTTCTTGAATAATGAGTGAAACCATACACACTATTCTGTCCCTTTTGAAAAGCATAGGGGTTCTCAGTTTATATGGTACTGCGTGTCCTTCGACAGATTTGGCCCATTTTCAATACCAACCTGCGTATAAAAACTTGGAATGTTTTTCCTAAATTTGAAATTATTTCATTTATTAATATTTGTTTACAACAAACATTACACAAAGGGACAGACGAAAGCTCTTAAATTGATTCAGAATTTTATGCCGATTAAGAGTATGTATACTTTGTTTAGTACCTGAAACTTCTTTCTGGGCGTTGCAAATGTTTTGACAAAATGAATGCACCCCTCCATACTTCGGTGATGGGAAAAAAAATGAAAACTTTAGCGTCTAAGGACCACTTCATAGTACACTCCATTTAAAGCAATACAATTATCCCAATGCTTAACTCAGATTCTAGAAGGCTTTTCGAAGCAGTTCCTAAGAGGAGTTCGTCTTGGCCACTTTCATACGAATTTTCTTTGAGGCGCTTAGGCGGTAGTATTGACTCAATTTCTAGCTAACAGTTTGTTCACAAAAATTAGCTTTGAATGAAAACATGAAACTTGCAAGGAAAGTTTCATGTATATTGAGATTGTAGGCTGTCTTCTCTAGACTTAATTAGGGAAATTTCAGTAAGTTTGTTTTAGTGCTGTTAACGTTTTCTTCTGACAGTTATTTCCCTAAAATCTTAGAGAGATGTTGCATTTTGGGGATTTGCTTGAGACTTTCAGACAATGTGTTTCTGTTGTCGGCATTCTAACACATTTCAACCCATAATACTTGATAGTTAACTAAGATCTTGAATGAAGCTTCTTCTCTAATCTATTTAAAATCAAAAAGTGTGCTATAGGTTGACGGTAGGACCGGCATACCGAAAGGGGCGAAACTTGCTACGTTAGGTACTGAAGCGATTTATAATTTCCCTCCACCCTTAGGATTGTCCTTGGATATGATTGAGGTAATGGAAAAATTAGTGAATCATCGTACACACACCGGTAAGAGGTACGTACAATAATTCCGAGTCTGAGATATGCACTTAACAAACGCATAAATATTTTGTATGTATGTTATGCCCACTTATCATGACATTTACATTGCTTGCTTATATTTGCACACCTATGCGTTCATTTTGACGATCAAGTGAAAAAAAGAGACGGATGAAAATTCAGATGAATGCTTGCTTGCAAAACAATCGATGAGCTAAGGAATGTAAAAAGTCAACATTGCAAAGAGTGTCACACGAATGATATGACTGACACACAAAACGTTTTTTTTTTCTTTTTTTGTGTCTTCCTAACAATTTATGTTACACATACGCGTGCGTATAAATACATATTTTTAATCCACACATACTTGTATATACTACTATGAGTTACTCCTATAACGTTATTACTGCTGTTGATATTGAAAACAATCAATGTAAGAGAAGATCACTAAGAGACTTGTTTTGCTTGCTTCGCGATATGACAAACGCTTTGTTTTAAGTTTGGAATCAGACACACAAAACGCAAAAAAAAAAAAAAAAAAAAAAAAAACCAGTTAACAAATATAGCATTGTGAATATAAACAAACAAATAAATGAACCAACCATGTGACGACGACCAAATAAGAAGCAAATATTGTTTCGTTACTACCAAAAAAAGCCGGTATTGACGACAAGCATTAGCATTCAAGTTCATGGAAAAAATTTCGTCAAATATTTAGACATTAACAACAATCGAAAATAATAAATGCGTTATTTCGATTTCGGTTTAATATGTGAACGAGTTGTAAAAAAGCTTGAATTTGCTTACAGACGCATGCTTAACATTTTTATTTTTAAGCTTTCACTCTACCGAAAATTATGCATAGATGCAGAAAAAGTGGCGCTGTCACGTTCTCGATGCGCTCACTGGAGGTATACGAAAATATTTGCTTGAATTAATCGAAACAAATATTGTTGCAAGAAATTCCATACGATTTGATGTAAGAAGTGTTTGTTACTCGTGTACACGACTGCACTGGTAATTGGTTTTATTTTTATAGTCGCCCTAAGACGATTTCTCGATACCCGGTATCTCAAACATATTTTTGTTATCTCAGGAGGTTATTGTTTCCTGAGAAGCCATTTAGATGTATATGCTTTAATTTGTGTGTATATTTGCAATGGAAAGCAAAGGCTAATAGAATTATAGTGAAAGTTATTGACAGTCTTTCATTACACCTTACATCACCTGTGAAACATATGTTATAAATGTTATAAACCTGTTAATTAAGCTTGTGCGGGTGTGGGTACAACATTCAGAAGGACTTGGAATAGGCCCGCTCGATTTTGTATTTCAGAATGACTTGCTGAATCGATCTAAGCTTGTCTGTCCATCAGCCCACATATTCTTGCGTTCAATTCACAAGATGCAAATTTTTGAAACATTTTCATGACATTTTTTGTTTTGGTCCAGGGACGAAAGCCATTAAAAATGGTTTAGATCGGAACACTTTTTTGACCACTTAACGGTATTAAATGAACTGGTGCAGGGTATCTAATGGTTAAACCTGTCCCCAAACATATTGCTGAAGGTATCAGTTTCATTGTTTTATCGCCTTATCCATATGTCGTTAGAGACTATTTTCGTTTAAAATATTTACATGACTTGGGCTATCGGTTTCAATCGGGTTCTGCAATAAATTTGAGGTTATTTAGGAAAACTTTTGCAATGTTTGGTTTTTTTTCTAACTTTGAACTTTCGGTCGAGACACTCAGACAGACACACGTTACCAAATCGACTTCGAATTTCAAGCTAAGTTATTATAATGTAGTTCATGAAATCTTCAATACTTGCTTCTGGGTATAACGGTTCTTCTATGGTGCGTAACGTTACTGTCGTTGTTGCAACCTCTTGCTGCAAACTTTCTTATGCTTAACATGTTCGTGAAACATGATTTAAAAAAGGAAAACTTGATTTGTATTTCAAGATCAATTGTAATTCAATAATTGCATTAAAATCTAGAATTTCAAAATGTACACCTATGTACGTATATACATGTAAATCATCGATCGACCTTCTTTCCCAACATAAACGAGTTTTACAGATAATACGATGAATAACGAAATCAAATATTGAAAGTTGGGCAAACAAAAACAAAAAAGCAGTTAAGATATGTGTATCAATATAACTGAAAAAATCGTACGTACGTATAAGAATATGTATAACTAACTGGATTCGACAATAATAACGACAACTAATAAAATTAATGAAATTGATTTACTTAGAAAAAGATTATATGCTGCTCTCTACGACCGATCGCAACTTAAACAAGAGAGAAAGTTATACTTGCTTATAGCGGATTGAGTAAATTGGCTTCATTTAGATTCAAAATACTTGTCGCGGGTTTTACTTTTTCCTGGTGCAAACAAATGCAACTTCAAATTTTACATTTCAAAGTCTTCCGTCTATGGAGACTAAATACACTTACTGCCGCCAATTGTTATTGCAAGCTTTCTCTTTACTTCGACGCGGCATAGAAGGCAAGAGTCCTCTGAGAGGTTCGTTCATATTTTCAGTAACCCCATATTGTGCAGAGAATATAGTCTATAACCACGATTCCGTTCTGCAGTAAGGCCCCCTAAGTGGCTGGACATTCGTTCTTCCATTCTTAACTAATTACTAAACATTGTCGTTTAGTTTCTAATTAATGACGTACAAGAGTACGATGTAGTATTAAAATCGTTGATAAGCCAGCCATTCTACAGAAGATCCAAATGAAGTGAATAGATTCAAATTATTATTATTCTCTGGTGGTGAATATAAAAACTTGGTTGCTGTACTGTAAGCACTATGCTGTCTTTTATGCTGTAACTTTAACTTTCTCTCTACCTCTCCTAACCCCTACGTATCGTACTCACCGTATCTCTTTCTCTATTTTAAAATCTTTATTGATGATCATAACTAACACAATTGATAAATTTTGTGCTTAATTAATTGATTAATTTCCCAATCAATTGATAGCAACCGGCTAAACTTAATGTTTTACTATCTTTAGTTTAATTTAACCTTAAAGCAAAATAAGAAGAAAAGAAAGTCAACACTTTATGTTCATTTAATCAATTGTTTTATTCGAACAATGACTTAAACCGTTTTAACTGTTCGTTTGCTCATTGTAGGCAATTAATTGGGTGTGAGTTGATATCATTAGAAGAAATTCATACTAAATACAGAAAAACTTATAACAGTGAATGAAGCAGTAAACAGCTTTCTTAAATAGCATACCGCTTTCGGTTGCGACAGGCACAGCAAATGATTATAATTACGACTGTATTAAAATTGTTCAATTTATTGCTAATTTACTAACAGAAGGAAAACGAAGAACTGTTTTTAAACACCATACGAAAATCTATGATTGCAAGTATGGATATAATCAACGTATTATACACATATACCATCGAAGGATGTAGCTTTAGTGAGTTTGCTTATATATATAACCATTTATATATATATCTATCAGTCATATAAAATTCCAAGTTGATTTGAGAATGACTAGCCGTCTGTTAAGATCTAAGACTCGTACGTGGTGTTTGCATAAGACGTCTACATTTTTGTAGAAGTTAAACCTAATGAAAATGGTTAACTTTATTGATTTGAAACCATCACCATATACCATGTGGTGTGGATCTAAAATTTCGAAGAAAAATATATTTCCAAATCGACTCCTTACAAATAGTGCAATGTGCAAAATAGTAAACTTTACAAATTTGTTCAAAGGTGGCCTCATTTGCGCTTTGCCTATATATTAGAATAATTTCAGATTTCGTTAAGCGGAAATTTCATGGAACGTAACATAATGTTTTCGTAAAAATCATTAAAACATTTTATTAACGCAACTTTAACTGACTTTTTATGACAAGTGTACGTTTCTAGCAGAAGAGCCGGCAGAATACATGTTCTCTTTTTTTTATAACATTTTCAATGACATTGAAAAACCGGCTTAATAATTCTTAAATACTGTTAAAATAGTAAACAAGTTTACTAATATGCTGCGATAGCTGTCTCTTTCTCATTAGAAAAATAACGTTAATCTAAGCCATCTAAAATTGTTTGGTTTACTGCATATTGTTTTGGAATCTTAATCTTTCTATAA
This sequence comes from Glossina fuscipes, assembly GCF_014805625.2. Taxonomy (NCBI): domain Eukaryota; kingdom Metazoa; phylum Arthropoda; class Insecta; order Diptera; family Glossinidae; genus Glossina; species Glossina fuscipes. The sequence continues at coordinate 115,068 of NW_024003395.1, read as the reverse complement.
AGGAATTAAGTTTAGTCCGTGCACTTCCGCGAAAGAAAATTTTCATTTATTTTTTTTATTTCTAATCTTTCTTCAGTTATTAAAAATAATTGCAATAAATATCATCCCTGAGTTCAAGACCCCAAAAAAATTTGTATTGTCCTAGGTGTAGTATTCGAAACAGATAAGTGACGCGTATAAGGTACATCGAGTTGTTTTTTTAACGCGGCTATCAATACTTTTTAATTAAAGTAAGAGCATTCTTCCATCGGTGCCACGATTTTATCTAAACTTGTAGAGCAAAGAAGAGAGATATCTCGTAGCGAGCAGTGAATGGGTTAAAACGAAGATGCCAGAGATGGCACAAAAAAATTATATGCAACGTTCCCAACGTCATAGGTTGCAGAGAGAAGAATAAAAAGAAGAAGGATTGACAGATGAAGTTTCCTGTTTGGATGTTAGGCAACTTTGTTTGCAATCTGAGGCGTACCTGCGAGACAAATTCGAAGAACTAGATTCTAGAAAAAAATTCTAATAATTTTTACGAACCGATTTCGGTTATTCAGTTCTCTCCGGTTTCAAATGATAAGCTCCAGACACGAAATAAGTGAAAAGTATACGAGAGAAAATTTTGTGTTCTTACCATAAATATTTCTTCTAGTACTGATTAGACACAGAGGGATAAGTTACTGAACAAATATTGATCAGAAACGGATGCCTATGTCTTAGAACGTTTGGTCTTGCTTTAAATGCATCAAAGCCACTGGCAAAACATAAGTAGTCGTCGCCTGGCAATGATCATTAAGGCGATGATGAATTGCTTGTCATGACTTTCGTCTTTTGTAAGCATATAAAATACGGTTAAGAGATTTTGAATATAAAATAAATAAAAAAAAGAACTCATTTGTCGACAAAAACTTAATTTGAAAATTGTTACGTAAGTCATACATGCGATGTTAGGCAGATGAATAAATTAAAATAAAAAAAAGGAAAAAAAAACTTTCAATTGAAAACGTTGGAAATATTACTCATATGCCAATAATTTATACATATTTTTATTTTCATTTTTATATATATATGTATATGAATATATATATAATTTTTGCTTTTACATTTTATTTACATATGTCTGTGATTTCCAAACATATTTACATATGTTTATATTTACTATTAATTCGTTAATAATTCATGTAAAAACACACCCAAACCCAAGTATATGTTGAGAATACCTTATAATTAAAAAAAATAGGAAAAAAATTGTGTTTTTCTCTTGCTGATAAGCTACACAAAAGTACAGACATTTAATAAAGAGCAAACAAAAAAAATATATATACATATATATATGAAAAAAATATTTGGACCGTGAAGTAATGCACAAGTGATGGAACTTTGTGCGGCAGTCCGTTCGTCCGTCACTAATAGATCGTCGTTAGTTAAGTTAATGCAAATTTTATTGACTATTAAAGATTGTGCAAAATGTTGTTCAACAATCAAAACAAAGAGACTGAAATAAGTAAAACGCAACATTTAACCGCTTTATTAAGGTATTCTCTTTCATGATCGTATTCTTCACTTGGGCACATTGTGTAGGTACATCGTGTCAAGTTCTTTTTTTTCTTTTAACCATAAATATTTTTATTACTATATGCCTATCATTAGAGGTTTACGTTGGATTTGTGAGCAGACCTCACTACCTACTAAACGAGGTACGATAGAAAAATTATAGAATTTTTTCCCGTTCCCGTGTTAGTGTAGTTTAACAGTGCAATGAGAGCAACAAACACAACGTCACTGCATAAAAGATAGTCGACTGAGATTCGCATTCAACAGCTGCGGGTTGTCTGTAAGCAATTTGTGATGCATTTTTGAAATGGATTCATTTCGATAAAAGCGAGAGCTGACTGAAGACTTTAGTTATTAAATACTTAATTCGGAGAGGGTCACCTTATCCCACATTCGCTGCAAGGCCTTTTCCTATTTTCAACGCCATCGATTTCATTCTTATGTTCTTATGTATTTCTCCAAAGGAAAGAATAAACCTTACATTCTACCAGTTTTAAACAACTTTTACTTGAACTATATAGATTTGATAAATAAATGTATTGGATGTGTACATCGATCGGCAGGAGCAGGTGTTGCATATAAGGTTCACTTTACTCAGCCGAACTCACAAGTCTAGATCGATGTGGGCTATAGATTACAATAGTATTTCGTCTTTTCTAAGTACCCTGGTGGGCGTAGACAATCGTATCTATTTTCAAATTTGGAAGAATTTATAATTCAACATTTTGTTCTTTCGCAAATACTTTCGAGATATTATGTATTTATGTTAGGTCACGGACCGCGTACAAGCTTTTCCACAAGCGTCTATAGCAATTGCAAAATTTTGTTAGCAATATAAGCGGAGATCCCGCGCTGGAATATCTCCAGCGAGCCTCGTACATGCAAAACAAACTGTGGCAAAATATATTTCACCCATAAATAATAATGGGAATCATCATCCACATATGATTATCTTTAATATTTAATATTTAATATTTAATATATTATTATATTTATTTAACAAACTTTTATTTAATAATAAATGTTAGATGCTTGTTACGTTTTCCTCTTTTGTTCGCTATAAAAACGACAAAAGCATTATTATGTATACTTAATACGCTTTATAAATTGATCAACGAACCATTAAATTTGTGGTTTTTTAATACCTCAGCTAAACTACTGGCTTTGTTCTTTCTTTCTTTTTTTTTTAATGTTAGAAAACAAAATTATTGTATTTGACAATTGCGTTTATTTATCGCATCATTATGCGCTTGCAAAGTGTTTCATGAAATGTGTATCGCAGAATTCCTAAAGAAAACCATACGATCTACGACATTTGTTTTCGTTTCCATGTATGAAAACATATTTCACTAGTCAAGAAGCTTAATATGTTACGCTTTCTATTGCGTCTACAGCACTCAAAAATTAAAAATACTTGTCAAAGGCGTCTTAAAATACATAAATATTGACCATCAAGTAGAATTTAAAAAAAAAAAAAAAAAAACTTTACGATCTTTTCCAGTTGGCCGATCTGGTCTTAGTGTGGTGGCATATGTGAATACAACTTTTAGAGAAATGAAAATTGAGCCTTACTTTGAAAGTTTGAAGATGGATATAACTTCTTCACAGTGATTCTTCAAAAGCTACAGCAACTTTAAGAAATAAAAACACTATAGTGGAGCATCACCACTTGACATGACTTTTCAAAGTTAGGCTTTATAGGAAATGTGGCAGAACAAGTGCTGCGATCCGTACCATTTTTCATAGCGTTCGTCCTCAGAGTGAAATACACCTATGCAGCACATTTCATGAAAATATCTCAAATATTTCGACTTATAGGCACAAAAAATCAATACGGACAGATGGGCAGACAAACGATTCAGGAACAAAAATTAAGAAGAATTTAATATGAAAGCAGTGCTTTGACAAGTTCATAAAAAAAGTATTTTCACCTATTGTTCTATTGCGCAGGCCTCAAATTTAACAGGAATATCTACCATCATCTCTCCAAGATTGGAAAGCGGAAACAGTCCAACTCTGCCAACTAATATAACACAGAAAATATATGCGTTTCTTAAAGCAATTAAAATTAACTCAGTTCATATTTACATCCTTCGATATTTGGGAAAAGCTAACTAAATACATCTCTATTTTATTAGTCATTCGGATTTTTAGTTATTCATTTTTGGTACTGCCCAATACCTAAAGCATGTACAATTTCCATAACTCGTTCTATTTCGCTGTACTTCAGGTGATGTCATTTTATCTCAAACCGCATTGTGTTGTCTGTAAATTGATTTAACTTACAGCTCAGCATGTGACGCAAACAGCTAAACAATTGTTTATTAACATAACTAGATGGTAAGTGTTAGTATTTTTCAAAAACTTTTATTTTATCTTCAAAAGTTCAAAATTTCACCATTAATCTATGCTGAAAGTTTTAATTTGAGGAAGCGGGCAGAGGCGGTTCGACAACCACTTTTTTCATAAAAAACTCGAACAACCGCTTAAAATTTAATAGAAAAATGCATTGCCTTCAATGGCGAAATGAATTTAGTTATAAGCGTGTGCGCTTTGTCTTGAAAGGGAGCTAAGCCTAATGGTCAGTGTTTTCTTTTCACTTTACCCATGACTTTTCTAAAACGACTTAGTAGCAATAATCGCAGCGTTTTTTTTACGGTCTTTGATGAACTCATGATTACACAAAAACTTTTTCCAAAAATCCAAACCGATTTAAAATTTTTTTCTAATAAATTCCATAGGATTTCTAGCAGAAAGATTGCCAAAACTAGAAGCTTCTTTCAAAAAGCCACAATTGATCGTACATTGGTTTTTTCAATATTGTTAGGGTAAAGACTTTAACGGACCAATGGTGCCTTGTAAGTGGCACAGCACTTTTACTTGCTTCCTCGTTCCTTCCCTTCTGATTACTGACTGTCACTTATGTGGCGGCAAAAGTCATTTCATTGTTGTTATACTTACAATTAGCGCGTTAAACATAATTCCAAATCACGTCTGTAAATTTGCGTCCAACTCTTGCTTACGTAGCTAATTCGAGGGAAAACGCGAAATATTTCCGGACCATTCAGCCAAATCACCTAATTGAGAATAATCCAAATGGTTTTTTTTTTATTTTTTTTTTTCTTTTGATGAAATTATGATAAAATATTCTTCCGCACGTTAGTGTTGAATAATCATCTAAACCAACTAGAGCAACCAATAAGGAATAACTGAAATTATGATAAAATTATTTTCTTAAAAAACTAAAGCTAAACGGGGAGTTTTCCTTAGATTATTGAAAACTAAAAGATCAATGATATTTTTATTCCCACCTATTATTTCTTATTAGCAGTAGTTTGACACTATGGTGTGGTATTCCCACGGTAACAATTTACAATTGCCTGATAAATATATCGGAAAGGTCAGCTATGCCTTATTTTCATTTTATTTATTTGTTTCTTTTGGGTTAAATGTATGACAGAAAGCTCGTGAAAAAATTTCAAAGCCATATATATATATATATATATATATATATATAAGATATATTTTCGATGTGTGTTTTCTCAAGCAGGCTTATCTAACAACTTCTCCTCACTGATTATTAATTGCTATTTACTTTCTTCGTTATCAATCAAGCTAATTATCATAGATCATTCATTGTATTAGGTAGTCTGCAAAGTATTAGGCTTACGCTTACTTATAAAATGGAAATAAGAAAATTCATTAAACGAACTATTACACATATATTTTCCTTCTCTATCTCCTCAGTATTTTTGTGAATATATGAATTTTGATCTCGCAATCATTCAATATTTTCTAGACAATATAATACATAATTAGCTGCAAAACCAATGTTTGCACAGATAAAATGTTAATATCACAAAAAAAAAGAAGAAATTTCTCATGTTTACAAACATAGACATATTTGCATATATAATTAAGTGCACCATAACGCGGTATAACACAAATTTAATATAAATTCACGCATACATGCATACATACATTTAATAAAAGTTAAAGCAACGAATTTACATTCAATGGCCAGACACTGAAAATGATGTAATATTAATGCAAGTGATATTGAATCAGAAGCAATGACGTCACGTCAATAATGATTGATTACGAACGAAAGAGTGATTGGGGTAAAAAAAAAAAATTAAATAAAATAAAATTAAAATAAAATAAAATAAAAACAATCTTATTCACTTTTTGCAGTAACAATACAGTATGCAAAAATACTTGGAATTTTAGTGACGATTTCGATTAGAAACTTGAAACGGAAATAAGTATAAAGTGAATAATTCCAAATTCTATTAAACAAGAGAGAATAAATAAATGTACATGCATTTTAAAACGAATCTTGGACACCTCTCACTTAATGTCAACATTCAAAAGAAAAGAGGGATTTTGTGGACCCATATTCACGCTTGACTTGTGGCAGCGTAGTGCGAGCATACAAAGCAAATTTTACTTTTTTAGTTTAATTTTCGCGATTTCTGGAAAATCAAGCAATGATCAAAAGGATAGACCGACGTATTTAAAGTGACTTAGATTTTATGTTAAACAAAATTTAATGATAAATTAGACAGAGACTAAGGAAGATTTCTTGCGTACTTCTTCGACTATCTCAAGTAGGTTTTTGATTATCGCAGATCCGTTAGTTGATCAATAAACATAATTTTTATATTCTCAAATGGAACTGTTACACTATGTTTTATGAAATGTTAATCAGCAAATTTTTTTAAATATTCGTTCGCTTTTAAAAGCGGTTGTAGGCGTGTTTCTGACCATAACGAACAATTTTTTTTTCAAATCGCTCTGTGTATCTTTTGAACTCTCAATCTTTTCGAGCATCTTTCCGAGCATCTTTTCGACTTTGAGAATGCCAAAAATCAATCAACGGACAACCGGACATGACTAAATTGATTAAGAATCTAAGTCTAGGCATTACCTTTAAGTTTTAATTTTATTTATCGTAATGTCGCAAACTCATGATCAAAACTAATATATCTCTCATGCAATTGGTGCCAGTGACTATAAAAATAATTTTATTTGCTTAGTTTACCAGCATATAAGTGCAAAACTATATGTTTTTGATAAGCTGTGATTAAAACTGTTTACGGAATCAACGAAATTCTTATAATTCATATATATTATTATTAAAATTTTTTTAAAATTTTTTTCCACACTTAAGATTTTATTAAATTTTTTCTTTTTTTTTTTTGCCACTTTTTTTGCAATAAACGTGTCAATGTCATTTAATTTAATTTACAATAAGAAAAAATTATAAAATAAAGTTAATGCTTTTTTTTGTTAATTTTTTTACTCTTCTCTTGCATACATTTATTAGTCAGTCACACAACATTTACACAAAATTTAATTGAGGTTTTAGAGATTTTTGTCTTGGTATTGGTTTCTAGCGCGATAATAAGTCTTACAGTGTTTTTTCATGCAACAAAAAAAAAAAAGAAATAAAATAATAATAATAAATATATAGTAATTGAACGAGTGTGAATGATTGAATGAATGCATTTTTTATTTTTAGAATGAATTCCTAATTGTTTGTATGACATAAATTTCAGTGTGTATGTATAAGTAAATGTTGGTGTTTATGTAAATTTCATTGAAACTCCACATAATCATTTTTTTTAGAAAAGAAAAAAAAAAGAAAAAAAGAGAAATCGAACGTTTTCAAATATATTCCGTTGACGCTTTAAATTATTTGAACTGCATCCATATGCAAATATGTTTTTCGTATGCATGTTAAGCCTCATTGTTGTAAGCATGTTAGCTCTAGCTAATCATAGGTGCATGTTAACATAATCGGATGATATCACATGACAGCAGAGACTACCTGAAACACTATAACTTTTCCCGATGTCACGAGTAGCATTATCTAATCAATTACTGCAAAAAGTATTGCAAAAAATCACAGCGTTCGCTCCCTCTTAGTTTTCCGGCGAAGGAATGCTCTAATCCCCGATATACATTCTTTCTTATGTCTGACGTAGAAAAAGATATCGATCATATCAATGTAGGCATTGTAGTGTATATGGACACCGATCATTGTTAGGAAAAGCATCTTTTTGGGGCGGACTGTTTACAATTTGAATGATATCTGCATATTTGGACGGGAGCAGAAAAAGCTACTTGCGTCACTGCTCTGCAGGAAAATCAGACTATCTCGGGCATATTAAAAGCAGAGGGCACACTGCTTTTGCACTGCCCTTTTTTCCTGGGAAATCAAAATGAATGTTAATTCTTTTCATGTAAGGTTTTAATTGCCTGCAGATATAAATCCCAAATTGCGTCAGTTTTGTAGTCTCTAAAATTTATACGTTTTTGCCATCCGTAAATGGCGTAAGAAGCTCGCCGCTACCGTCACTAAGAAACGGCTTACAGACGGCTACAAACTTTGAGGTTTGAGGAGTTATTCCAACCATTGGTTTACAAATGATTCATGTGTCAATGTGTGAACGAATCAGTTTAACACTTTAAGCGGCTTAGGATTTTAATCTTTCACTTAGGTCTATCTATACCTGCATATCATTAAGGAGCAATGGAAGTGGTCGTCAAACTAGATATTTCCAATCTTTATCAGTTTGATGAGTATTGATTTCGTTTCGGCCTAGATACACTATAAGAATTTTTTAATAATTCGCAAACACCTTCAGACATATGAATTAATCCACCAAACGACATCAACTGACTCGAGGTTTCTTCTACCGCACACGAGGTCTTGTGAGCTGTTAGAACAGGCAGACATTAGTACGCCGACTAATATTTGCTTTACAAGATATATTGTGCTTTTCTATTATGTAAAAGGAATGACTGTATGTTCGGGGCATAGGTGTAGTAGAACTATGTGAGTTTGGGTAATGGATATCGAACATTCGCCTTAATACCAAGGTATATTTATTATTTGCTTTTATTTAACTTGGCATAGCACCGAAAGAAAACAACGAAAAAGAAAACAAACAGAAAAGGAAAACCCACACTAAAAATAGTTTTCTCAAACCGCATAGAGGTATACACATGTAGATAGTGTTAAAATTTACCATTAATTTTGTTTTACAAAACTTGTTAAACCACAACTCGCATAACTTGGTCGCATTACGGCTTATCGTATAAGGTGAAGGGAAGAGTATTTAAAAGAGGTTTAACATAAATAAGACTATCTTGTAAGATATCAGCACACAAGCTATACGATTTTCCCACAAAATTACTTGATGAGCTTTTACTTACTTAGTTACTTACGTACTTACTTATTTACTTACTTAGTGACTAATCTATAAAAGTCGAAATATTTGATTTTATCGGTAAACTATTAGCGATAGCATTGATGAGTAATGCACGTTGCAACTTTTTAATATTAATCGATCGTTCTTTGAAAACGGATATATAATAAAAAGCAGAAAGAAAAAAAAAATAGACATAAGTGTAACTGTCTTATTGGGTGAAATGCTTATTATCACCAGAATATGTCACTCAATCATTTTTGTGTAGAAAATGTATAATATTGAGGACACTAAAGTAATTTACTTGACAACTCAATAAGCTTTTCGAAAAGCAAGAAAACGAAAAAGAAGCAGATGATAATTCATGCGACGAGACAAACAAAAGTCACTATCATTACTATTATTGTCATTTATATGTAAAAGAAATATTATTAAATGTAGAGAGGAAAAGAAGAACAAGAAAGAAAAAAAACTAAGGAAAATGTATTAAACATGTTTCTTTCTCATCTTCTTCTTCTTATTTTTTTTTTTTTGTTATTTCTTCAAAATACTGTCACCAGTGAACGAATGATTTCGAGATGCGCTTGCGCATGCGTTACCCAATAATGTTAAGTGCATGAGTCCATTGCTGAAAAACATGAATCATAAACAGAAAAAGTCGTTACGGTAAAATTTACACACACACACACACACACACATACACACACACGAGCACATACAAAATTAAAGAAAAAAAAGTTTACTAATAAAAATAAATAAAGAAAAAACTTCTGACAAAAGAAAGTTGAATGGATAGTTAAACGTGTTAGAGCGTCTTAGAGAAAAGTTTAAAAAAAAATAAATAAATAGATACAAGATTTTTCTAAAAAGTCTAACAAACAGATATTATTTCCAACACCAAACCTTGACAAAGAAACAAGTAAACATAATAATAATGATAGATTTATAATCTCTAGCTATTATAAATTGAAAACTTTTTCTTCTAAATTTAAAAATTTATGCCATTTCTCTTTTATAATGATATTAAAGATAATTTTAGGTTAAGCCGATTTTTTTTTTTTTTTTTTTTATTAAGACAATGAAACACATTTCATTAATGAAACATTTCATTTGAAGTAATCTCTCTTGAAAATGATATTAATCTTCGCCAAGTACAGTCTCCATATAAATTAATCTATTTGCTTGGGCGTAAAATGTTTAGCTTGCTGCATTCTCAATCGAGCAACTCTGTTAAACGCTGCCCTGCGAATTTGAAATAACTCCCAAACTTAAATTTATGCAATCAGTAAATGATTCACTTCATAAATTAAAGTTGATTTGCAAAATAACTTCTATTTAAATTCAAGTTTTAATTTCGAGTAAATTTACCTTCCCCTCCGTTCAAAATTTTCGAAGAAAAAGACAAATTTCCAATCCCAAAATTTAGAAGCAACTGCGGTAGGGATTGATCCAATTCTACATACACTTATCCTAAGCTGACTAGGATATGAGAAATTTTCTTTTACACCTTTCATTGATTGCAGGGGCCTTCTTCTTTGGATTGATATTTCTCTCAAAGCGAAGCTAATATATCCATATAGAATGAGAGTTCGTCGTTTAAAATCTATTTCAGCCAGTCATGCATCGGTTGGTTTCATATTCCAGCGTTCTACACGGTCCCACCTTCGAGGCGAACACGCAGACTCCGCAGCCTCTTTAGTCCCGGCTGTGTCTATAATTCCTCCTCATTACCTTCATAGCTATCTGTACAGAAGACATCCCTTGAGTTAATAAAATATATATGATAAAAAAAAAAATATTGATAGGGGAATGCTCATGCATCTTCTTCTTCATTTTATCCATACTTTTTCCCATTCGTAAACTTTGATTATCAGTGGGCTTCTCTTAAACGTCAAGAGCCAGTGAGATTTATATGACGATCATAAAATACAAGCTCACTGACTTTTGCGGTAGCAATTCTGTCAAAAAATACCTTTACCGCTTGACCTACGTAAAGTATACCTTAAAATCCAGTCTTACTGTTCTTCTTGCTGCTTGGTCGCGTAGAACAAGTCTATGCTAATCATTTATTCTGGGGCTTTTGTGAACACTGCCGAGCAATGCATATGAATTTTTTCTTGGCACACACATACAACTTGCTTGCTTTAGGTATTCGGCGACATTCTCATTTTTTCATCATGCAAAATTTCATAACAAAAACCAAACCTAAGCCAAGTCTACATTCAACGAGTTTTTCCTTTGTAGGAATTGTAAAGCTTTTGAAAATTCTATTTTCAAAAACAGTAGCACATTGAATGGTGGATTGCATCCAAATCTTGCACAGTAGTTTACGACACTCGTAGTTACTTGGAGGAAAAAAATGCAGCGAAATGTCGTATGGGTGCTCTTGAAATAAGCGCTTTCATATTTTGGATGCGTATCCGCCACTGGCAAAGGGCGGAACGAAGGGTACAGAAACCATTCATCGGCTGTGGGATGCCGTTCGCCTTTGCTTGAGCTTGGTTGGTTAGTGTACCCAGTAAAGGCAGGGCTTCAAGAATGAAAAACATCTTGGAGATCAACGGCGAGATATGGTGTAAAAATTCCGAAGCACTTTTGCTTATCTCGATTACTTTGCTTCTGCTTTGTTTGATGCTGCATATGCTTATCATATATGCAAGGAAAAAAACCAATTCCATATTAGGTGTAGATTTTCGCTAGGGAATTATATTGAAAATCAATATCTTGTACTTTTTAATCCCTCAAAATTCTGTTTATTCGTAGGATTACTTATCCATAAAGGGAGCACAAAGCTTCTCATGTATATATTTTTGATCGTTTTAAGTGAAATCATAAAATTAATATACCTTAGGAAATGTGTGTTCGCTCTGGCAAATCACTTGTTTAGTAATTACTGAGAGTCTTTGTCATATGAAGACAATAAGATTTCCGTCCATAAACCCACGAAGTCGATATTAGAACCGTACTTGATTCAAAGCATATTGTCTGCAATGAATTCGAGGAATTTCCAAAGGAAATTGTTTATTCAATTTGAGACAAAGTGACATCATTTTGCTAAAAGACAGTGTTCATGAAATATATATAAATCATATATAGTAATAAAATTAAGATGAATTTGGGAATACGAACGAACGACTTAATAGTCAGCTTTTAAAATTAACTAAAAAAAACTTTTGAGTTGCTTCGAATAGTAAAAGTGAAGTCAGAGAATAAAGTAAACAATTTTAAATTGTGAATGATTATCATGTTAATTGAAATGATTGAGGGACTCGGACGACATATACTCATCTGCCCCCCCTTGTTCCTTTAATCAAACGCACACACACAAACGTATCTATACATATCCACGTGCACATTCACAGTCTTCCCGTTAATACACACAAACACACGTAAGCATTCTCACACTTATGCCCTTCATTTATATAGACATGTTAAGCGATTCTAAATTTTAAATAAATAATAATGAATTTCTCAATTAGCTTAAGTGTTATCATTTCATAACTTCATAAATGTTGTTAGCACATTTTTGTACTCGTCCATAACCGAGTGTTAAAGAGCAATAACTTTGTCTTTGCATTTGCAACAAGCCACAGTAGTGCACTTCAAAGGCATCATAGGACATATCATGTATAGCTATATAAATTTTTGAACCAATACCAAATGTCTCTGTACTGAATCATGATTGATGACATTTCAATTACGGATATCTTTTATTTGCAACAGCCTATAATCTTTACAATGACCAACGGGGCATTCTTGGTCACCTTAGTTAAGTCCGACTTTCCGTCCTTGTCCGACTTGTTCTGTATCAAGCTCTCATTATTGCAAAACTTGAAATAAGAAACTCAATATTGCCGTGAAAATTAATTTTAACCTAACCGCACAAAGGAAATTCAAAAGTTGTCCTGATGTGCTAACGGACATTCACACTATTGCCAATGAACTGAAAGGTCCCGCTAAAAGTGAAAATCTTTGAAAATTTCTATATATAGAAAACTTTTGACCTCTTTCACGCAAACATAGTAACATTGCTGAGACCCTTGCAAAAATTCAGAGCTAAAATGATTCCATTTGACTAAGTGAGATGCCTCACAAAAGCTATCTAAAGATTTAATCATTTTCATGCATTTACTTAAGAGGTAGGATGGATGCGTATGCAAAATTCGCGGCAAAAGAGCAACCTTAATTTTCTTAGTTGCTTTAGTACAATTTTTTATCACTCACCAATATTAACAATTTTGATGCCTTCATCTTCTAAAAATTTCAATGCTACCGAAACATTTTCCAGCTTTTGTGAACGGAATGTTGGGCGTTTATTATATTTGGGCATGCGTTTCTGTGATAAAACTTCAATTAAGGCAATTAAACGCAGACCATCTGATAGATCGGTTTCGAGATTATTAATTGAACGATCTATTGTCTTGAGATGTTCGTTCGCCCAGCGGGTAAAGGTATTCTGTTGAATTTTCTTCCATTGCGCATCTTCAGCAAGATCACGTTCAGCCTCCATATCGTCGTCGAAACTTTCGTTATAAGTATCCTAATTCAGAAAAAAAGAAGACAAAGAAAAATATTATATTAGAGTCTCAGCATAATCGAGACGATTTCAATAAAGGTCTTGACGAGAAGGTGAAATTATTTAAAGTATTTTGAAAGTTCGTCATGCGAAATCTGTACGACTGCGGTGACAAGTTTCAATTCATCATGATTTATGTATGTATTTCGTATGTATGTATATTCGATAAGTTATAAGAGACCGTCATTTGATAAAGGAATTTTGCAACAATTTTTTTCTTTTCTTTTCTGTTATTACGAATAGTTTGCCTCGCTCAGAATAAAAAAGAAACAAAAGAAAAACAATCACCTCCGGAATTTCCACCAAGTTTTCAACCATTTTTACAACATTTCTTTACGTTCATATCCATTACAAGGCGTTATCTGCCTGCCTCTCTTTTATGGCATGCGTTATTAACAAAATTTGATAGGCTCACACTCAAACAGTTTTTGATTGCTTCTGCAACGTTTTTCTTTTTTTCTCCTTTTTCTCTTTTTCTCTTGCAGAACAATTAAACAATTTACTTACTTAATAGCTTTTTAATAGGTGTTTATGCATATATCAAGTTTTCTAAACAGACATAGATATGCGTGAGGCGATCATGAAATTTTTAATTAAATACATTCTCTTCATAGTAATGCAGGCAGTTAGCATATACATAGACAGCATACAATGGATCATATTGAAAAGTCTCCACGGTCTCGAACTTCTATTCGTAGCCTGCTCTTCTCAAGGGATTCCAAACTGCCATGTGATTGATGTTTAGTGCTTGCGGTATTTCGTGAAGGGTTTGCGTGCCAGTCTTGCTCCGCCAGTTGCAAAATTTCATCCACTTTTTGGGTGACTGGCCGAGCAGAGCGAGGTAAATCTTTGACATCGAAATGTCCGGAATAGAATCGAGGAAAATCACTCCTGGGTCCTTCCTTCACTCACAGCATTCTCACTGTACATTCCAAAAAAATTCTTTTTTGAGCCTTCCTACCTTTTCTTATAGGAAGAAAGCATGCCATAGCGCATTTTTTCAATATAACTGTTTACACGAGCAAAGAATAGAAGAAAGAAAACTATCCTCACAAAAAAATGTAAGTTGAAATGTCACGTTCTAAGCACATATTCGTTCGAGAAAATCGAGTGAGTGTTGCTCGATATGTAGGCATCAACACCATCCCGTGGATAATTTACAATATGACCTAACGTATTGCTATTATAAGGATGTATTTACACAAAAATCATACATTCTGTCAAAAAGCTAATGGGAATTGTAAAAATTAAATATATCTTTCAATTAAACATCATTCGATCTATTTGAAGCGATACATCTGCAATAACATTTAACCCATTCATCAAAGTCCTTTTTAGAGAGACTTTGCCAAATCGATTTTCGGTCGTCTTTTATTTTGTTTAAAGAATTCCCGCCACTTTTTTCACAAAACATGATATGATACGATTTTTTGAGGACTCTTATTCATCTGTTTATAGTTAAGGAAGTATTTAACGGTAATTAAACAAATTCGTGTTAGCATTGTAGTGATCGATACTTCAGGTTTCTATTATAAAAACTGCGGACTCTGCAGCAAAATGACTGCAACGAATCGTCACTTAATTGTAATTGACACGATATGTATAAACTCACAGGCAACTCATTTCAAAGTAACATCCGAGATCTTGTCTAATAATAGCCTATGCAAAAGTTTTTGGCAAAATGGATCGGATCGATATACGCTAAACACAAAATAAAAATGTATTTGCACGTAATTGCTCTCTCTTGCTTTGCTTATCGATTTTTGACTACACACAAGACTTTTTAGTTTATTACTATAATTGCGGCAGTTTAGCTTCAAAGCCGTAAACGAAAGTCATTCATTCCATTAATCCAGTTTTCCGTATTGCGAAAGAAATTTTATTAAGCGCTTGCTTTTGAGCAGCTGGAGGGTATTGTTTAATGTTTTTAAAAACTACTTGAATTCAAACATTTTTGAGAAAAGCAAAGCAATTTTTCGGAAGATCGGACACCGGTTCGCGCATAGTTTAAATTTCCACCATACACTTTTGTTTCGCAGTTCGGTCATGTTCTCAAGCCTAAAGATATTGCAACTTGGCATAAAAGAAAAAGGTAAGAGAAGCCATAAGCGGACATTATGGTTGTCTTAAAGAAAATGATCTTACAGATCCGGTAAACAAAGTGAAAACTTGCTTGGCTCAAGTTTCTTAGCACTAAGAACGAACGTGTATTTGAATTCATTTACTCATTCCTCCCCAGTCTATCGAAGTTCCAGTCATCAATTTTCGGATCTTTCAAGATTCCGTTTGCTTATCGGACGGACGGGCGGATAATGGCAGAACAAAAAGACGCTAAGTTAATCCACCTTACCCATCTTACAGGCTTTTACTTAAAGTGTTCCGAACGCAGAAAGGAACTCAATATACTTTCGTTGATTTCGGAACTTCAGAACAAATGGATCTCGCGGTATCCTTTTGTCACACAATATGTTTTAAATCCAGATACGATCCTTTAAAGCATTAAATACAGATTTCTCCTTACAACTGTATATATATATATATATATATATATATATATATATATGTGTGTGTGTGTGTGTATATGTATATATGTATATATATATATACATATGTAAATGTATATATGTATATATATGTATATGTATATATATATATATATATATATATGTATATGCTTCGTCCGCGTGTAGATATGGCCGTGAATTGTTTAATATCTCATGATTGTGTTGCTGCGCTGTTATTTGGCATAATTCTCATAATTTTTATAGGGAAGAAAGCAAATTAATAAACATTTATTACAATTTAGAGCTTGAGCTCTCTGAGTAAGGCAAACAGACGACAGGCAGTATATATGCACACGCATCTATCAAAATCATATAAAATAAAAACTTCAGAACAACGAAAAAATACCGCAACACACAGTACCGCAATGTTTATGTTTGGTGTTGTGCATGCTTGTGCGAATATCTCGCTAACATATCAAACAGACAACAAACTTCATTTCTTTTTGTTTTTTTGCTGTTCCTTAACTTTAACGTGTCGTGCCGTGTGTCGGTTGGTTCATTGTGACGAAAACTAGAGAAGTTCATTAACATTTTAAATAATGAAACAACTTTATCTTCCTGATCTATTTTGAAATGAAGAAATGCATAAGAAATAAAACAAAGCAAAATAAAAAAAAAAACAAATGCCAAAGAATAGTTTAATAGAATATTAAAATAAAAGACTAGTTTCATATATTCGCATGTAATAGAGGAAGGGTGAGGTAAAGAAGAGAATGCATAAAAACTTTTTAATGCTACACTCTGTTACTACTCTCTTCCAAATATACACACAAAAAAACAAGCACACACACCTGTGGATTTTTAAATTCACACGTAAAAGGTTTTATTGTAGTGTTTGTTGAAATTATTGACTATTGTTGCTGGTGTTGTTGTTGTTTTAATAAATTTATTGTGCGGATGTTCAGGATATTCTTGTTGGTATTTTCACTGATTGCTTTTGCTTTCCAATATGCGAACGATGATGTCACAGGTAAATTAAGTATTTTTGTTGCTGGTGTTTAACAGCAAAGTGCCTTCGATTTATATTTTCCTTTTAGCTTTGACACAAACTCACTTTTTTTCAAGATGGAACGAAATTTCCAAAAAAACAAACATCAGAAATATTCACCACCGCGACCACCGCTACTACTACAACTACTACTACTACTGTTAAGGTTGTATTAAACGCGACACTTTATTTGTAATGAAATATTTTTTTTTTCTTTTTCTGCGTCTTTTCAACTGTTTTCCTTGATCAGCAATACAATTACAATGGATTGAATAATTGAAACGTTTGCATCGCGTTTTGTGACGATTGCTTTTGCGGAATTTAAACTTAATTGACACAAATGCTCTTTTCAATTTTAGTTCACTCGTAATAAATGCTCTCGTTGTTTGCCACTCCGCATAAGTTATTAATTCTTTTACAACGAACCGTTTGCGCACGCGATCCACCTTCAACTGAATGCGTTAATCGGCCAGCTCTGGAATTTACTGTTTTTACTGTCGCTGCTTATGGAAATACCGATTAGTAGTAGTTGTTGGCCTCCCGTTAAACAAGCAGTAAGACTAGCTAGCAGTCGGCACCACTACCACTACCACCACCACTACTACTACTACGATACGTAAACGTAAGGGCATTTGTGGTTCGTTCGAGCATTCATGCTATTATTCTCACCAATATCATCGCTTTTATCAGAGATAAAAGTTGTTTTCTTTCTTTTAACCCATACCATTACGACCGGCATTGTTTGCCGTCTACACCATGTACTGTCTATCCCACTTTAATAACTTGATTTTTCTCTTACTTTGGCAACTGAGAGATCAGTTGGCAAATCTTTGCTCTTAGTCTGCTTTGCATGTCTCTTTATAAAAAGAATAAAAATGTTATATTTTTTTGCTCTTGGCTGCTTTTGAAAAAAAATTTTTAAAATATGTTTTAATTTTTATTCGCTACGTATGCGTTTTATACTTTATCATTTTTGGTTTTTTTGTGCCGACAGAGTAAATAAGAATTTGTTGTTGTTGTTATTTTTTATTATGATATTATATTTTATTGGTGTGGGTATCTTTTTTTTTCTTTTTCTTTTTTCATATTTGAGTAGTTGAGATAACATACTTGAAGTTTTCGAACACCTTTTAAATAAATAATAAAAATACGTACGTAACTAATTTGTATTGTTATCGCATCTTATTAAACAAAAAAATAAATAAATGAAAAAATTAATACTGATACCTATAGTGCCACATTTATATATCTTGGCATATAATCGGTCGTAATCAATTTGTTTGAAAACCTGATAAAAATTTCTTTAAAATAACTAACACTTGTCTTTAGTGTAGTTTATGCGGTAAGGCTTCAAAAAAAAACGTCCAAAATTGGACGGGCGAATAAACAAGCTGAACTCAATTCAGAAGTATATATTACACGAAAAATTGTGTCTATCTCGAGTGTCTCGCTTACGTGCACAAAGTGTAGTATAACTAACGACAGTTGGGTATAAAAAGCATAGCATAGAAAGGGCGCTGGCTTGAAAAATAAAAAAAAGAGACCCTCTGGCAAATAGTACATCCGTATTAAAATTTTAAATTGACTTACGTTATTAATACTTGCAAATTATTGAGAGCAATATTTTGCGAAGATATCATTAAATCCTCTGCAAAACTAATGCCAACGCATATAACAATTTACCGCAGTGACAATAAATCGCTAACTAATTAGGCCTAGAGAAGAAGAGCTACCGAATTAATGTCATAAGTTAGAGAAGGTGGCTATGCCTATGGCTAAGGTGATAGCGAGAGTAACACGTTCGCTTTTCTCTCGTTTCTTCGTAATTTTATCATTTTACCAATGATATGATGAAATATTATATATTTTCAAATAGAACACAAACTTAAACACGTTTTACCTTATTACCGAGTTGCACGGTTTTATATATAAATATTCACAAGTATAATTTCCGCGGTTGTTTTTATCTAAAGAACTGATGTTCCGTGAGAACTCTACTAGTATACTAAAGAAAATTACCAATCTATTTAACTCACCTAGAAGTACACGGCAAAGCTTTATAAAAAAAAAAAACACGAAAAAAAAGAGCCAACCGGGAGACTCGATTTTGCCGGCTTTTTGTGTTCCAAATGAAGAGATGAATTAAACAAAAAGAACTGATATTTAAAGAGCAATTACGGTTTTTTACTCTTACGCCCCTTTATAGTTTTGATCTTTTTTTATTATTACTTGTATTTTATTATGGTTCCGTTGTTTTGTTCTTTCCTTATGCATGTACGTTATAATAGGTGTACGTGTGCTTTGCAAATGTAATGTTTTCTTGTAAAGTGCTATTCTACCACTTATAATATCTTCTTTTATTTATTATTTGTCTTGAGTGCAACGGTTAGTGTAGAAGAATGTGTTTACTTACATGTAAACATAGAAATTCACATAAGTAAGTGAGTAAGTAAATGTTTGCTGGTAGCAGTTTGTTTCTTTTTTTAATTAAACGTTTTAATTAACATTGGGAGGCTTTAATTCCTTTTACTCGACGACTAACACGTACGTATATAAATGTATATTTAAATATATTTCAAGAAATTCAATATCAGGGTCATTTGATTGTTCATTGATTGTGTATGTTAATGTCGACATAACCATAAAGAAATTTTGAAATTTTTCTTCTCCCTAATGCTTTCTTCCTTTTTACACGTTAATTTCTTGAGCTTAAAATATTGACAAAAAAATGTTATTGAAACGTTTTCAATAATAATCCCGTGAAAGTTACTTTTTGCTCTAATCTATAGTAAATGGGAATAAGATGTTGTTCTTTTTACTTCTATTTAATATCAGTAATTGTTTTTGTTCATTTATTGTTGTTATTTGTTTATTTATTTATTTTTTTAAGCCTAAATGTAGGCTAAGATTATATGAATTAGTAGTAAGCAGCCTATGAAAATATGGTGTCATGTGAATACAAAAATGCGCTCGAGATTAAAAAATTATTTTAAATTAATGCCTAACAGCGAAGCCAGTAAAAATCTTTAGCAGTTGATTACGGACGGATCAAGTAAGTGGTAATGATCGTTGAACATTTTACATATTACCCGAAACGGATTGAACAATTCATAATTGATACGGCATTGTGGTAGCTGCAAGAGCACAAAACATCTTGAGATCCTTCTAGGGACTTGAATATTAATAAGTTCTGGTAAAGCCGGCGAAACATTATCTCTTGTTAGCTTAAAGAGGAACCCAACATTTCACGCCATTTTTCAAGGGTAGGCAAATCAATGAGCTTCAATCTATTATTATGTGGAGAAAGAGATAGGTCAGGATCCCATCCCAAAGCTCGCAAGGGAAATATCAAGAAGTCCCGATCAATTGGCATCTATAAGTAGGAAGTCAAACTGCCGACGAGCATTTAAGAGTAGTTACATTTTAATATAATGAAAAAACCTTTAAAAAATTGTGTCCCTCTTGCCTTTCAAAGAGCACTCGATTTCCCGCCCAATGAGCTTGTTGCCCTTTTTTAATCTTTTCCATATAAAATCGCGAACTAAAGGAAATGCAAATGCTCTAATGCTCTTATCAGTCAGACGCGATTCTGCGAAGGAAAGTTCACTGTATCTGACTTAGTACACTTTCCGGCTATCACCTAAAACCAATTTACGTATAAAGGGAAACACTATTTTATTAGCTTAAGGTAACCAGTCACCTAAGTCTTTCAATATTAAACGATTGGCATATTTACCAGACTTTAGATCGATATTTATCATTGGTTGCAAATTACCAATGATACGTGGATTACATGTGGCTTTCATGAGTACAGCTGAGCTCACTACTCGACCGCGTTTCAAAAAGTGATGAACAAATACACACGAAGCGGCAGACGCCATATGCTTGGTAAAATTGTTTATTTTTCGATTTCGAAGCGACGACACATATTATTTACAAAGCAGTTCAACGTGTCAATCTAAATTTTGCTTCATTTTGAAGAAGAAATATCTATCATATGCCCACTTGACGCATATGATGACTACAATTTGCAATTAATCCGTTCAACGTTAGGTGCGTTACGTCTGCGATGGACTGACGAATGTTTGCTTCCAAATGAGCCAAACTGTGGATGTTGACTTTGATGTAACCTCAAAACCAAAAATTAATTGCTGTTGAATTTCCCAACCGCGCTGACCAATTCACAAATATGCGTCTTGGAGTAACCCGGCTGCCAAACTCCTTCCCCCCTGAATCGAGCGTATCAGGTGGCACCATCTTGCTGTAACCACAAGATTTCGCTAACGAAGGTCTCATAGAAAAGCGGCTAGCATCGATCTGTCGACGAATGGTGCAACGTCTAGGTTTTAAAATCAAGCACAATCTATTTTGATCAAAAATTTCACTTTTAATCGTTTACGGAGTCTGTGAAAAGTATTATCTGGATCTTTGCAAAAAATCGTAATAAATGGTGTGTAGCTTTGCACCCTACATCTTAGAGTCATTGACAGCCGGGTTGTTTAAATTGAATCAAGGGATACAACACTGTACTTGAGATTCCATTAAGCTTAACAAACTCTGTACAAAACTAGTGTAATTTGCTGAAGTATCAAACATTAGAGGAAATCGTGAATACATTAGTTTTTCGAAATATTGCCCGACACCAACAAACGTGTTTGTTAAAAAAAAAGTAAAGAAAAGAGAAAATTTCAATCGAAAGTTTTTCTTTTTTACTTTGCGTCTTTAAGCTCTTAACGGGACATTGAGCGTATTGACATATACATTTTTAAAATTTCGAAAATATTAAAATACAAAAATAAATAAATCTCTCTATATATATATATATATATATATATATATATATATATATTATTCTTTTCTCTAGTGCGAGCGAAATGACTCATTCAAATGATAAATGATTTACAAAAACAAAGACAAAAAATGGCTTGGCAAACGCTCAGCTGTCGTTATAATATTTTTTTTTTTTTTTTCAATTTAAATCTTTATCACAAAAAAAAAAAATGTTTTCCTTTAACGTGATCAGGTGAGAGGTGCTTTAGAACATTGTACATATCATTTTCCTTAACAGTTTATCGTGGAATGCCTTCGGAACGATCTGAAAAAGGATAAATTGATTGAATTTTGGTTTGTTTTTCATTTTGAAATTATTCTCTAAAAAGGACTTTTAGCATATTTGGCTTGAAAAGTTTAAATATTGAATTTATCGCTTTTGTCATATTCTCATTGCAAATATAAATATAAGCAGTATATGTGCTACATACGCGTTCATGCCAATTAGGCGCCATTTATGTACACTTGCTTACTTACTATCAACCTTACTTGTCAAATGTAGTGTTGCTTGATAAGCCATAAATGGTAAGTAAATTTCTATTCTCTTGTCTGGCTACAGTCTGTACAAGTTTCTTAAATTTTATTAAATGTTAGGTGATAAGCGTTTTCAACCTACACTATGTTACTTATGGAATTTACGTAACAACATTTCAATATTTATTTAACAATTGATGAATGTGGGTTAAATGTTTTCATTAAACATACTTAATGTCTGTAAAATTATCTCAAACCAAGTGAATAAGCTTTACTTTGCCCTAACGCCTATTTTAAATATTAGGTAGTCGAAAAGTATTCAGCCTATAAAACGTCATAATCTCTCTCCAACATTTGAATCCATATAATCCATTATAAGGATAAATATTGTTGTAGAACGAAAACAAGACGTCAGGTGCATTGTCTTCTAAAGCTGAATCGAGTTTTTGTTTGAGAACGTTGTGGAATGCAGGAATATAAGAGATAAGCTTTACGTCCGATCTAGAATTTCTCATGAAAAACCCCAAGCATATGGAGCGATGTGGCAAATATGCCTTTCAGCTCAAGACAGAAAAGGACAGAAAATATAGAAGATTCCGTCACAAAATTGTTTATTGTTCGCTCTCGCTGATGTCTAGTTTAGAACTGGCCACAGGCATTGCACTGTCTGTATGGTTTGTGTAATAAATCTAGGGTGAGTGGGATAACGCCAGAGCCGCCTGTTATCCTTTCAAATCTGTAAATCTACTTCGAGTGACGAATCTTATCTTTTCTGAAATAACTCTTTACCCCATCAATTCATCCAACACAGCCCAACACTAGTACGCTTAATTTCGGCGTCAAGGTATGAATTCGTAGTTCACGTGCCATTTGCAGCAAATAGGCATTAATTATAGGCTTGGATTATTATTATTAACTCCTTTTGCGACGTGGTATGCTTTGCATGTGGGCCCAACAAGGCGCTGCTGCAACGTGCCATGAAATCAATGAAAAATAATTGATCATTGATAGGAGTTGATACGAAAGGTCTTTCTTTGGAAAGACTGACAGATAAGAAATGTAGACTTCTTCGTCATTAACTTAAAAGAGATTCTCCCTTCTTTGTCGTTCAAATCAATTCATTGAATATCTTTCTTTATGAATCATTGCAATGCTATTCAAATGAGTTTTGCCGAACATCAATTTATTCATCGTTGGGCAGACACAATATCATCTGTTGCCATAAATAAATGTCTAAATATTTCGCAATCGTAACAAACCTGTGCTTTACTTTCATATATAATTATTTCTGAAAATTAAATGAATTTATTACATATTTACAGCCAGCCGCGTTATGTTACATTCAATCAAGCATTAAATCTATTAAAGCAAACATTAGAATGCATAAAATGAATGCAACAAACACTTTTCATTTAAAAAGCAATTAAAGGAAAAACGAACATTTTTGACCAAAACAAAAGAGAATAGAAAATTCTGTTAATTAAAAATTTGTTGTTATGTGGAAGAGAAACAACAAAATAACAAAATTATTTTATGAATGTAAACAAATTTCGATATAATTTTGAAATGATTTGTGCTTAAACTTGAGCAAAAGAAGAAATTTTTTCATTTTTTTTTTTTTTTTTGAACACTTGAGACTAAACGAGCAACACTTGCGAAAATATGTAATAATGAAAAAAATTAATTTGTAATTTGGACTTTAGATGCTAAATTTGAATGTGAATTTTTAGTTGACATCATGTACAAAACGATGAAACCGTAAAAGATTTGCAAACAATGTCTTCAGCAAGTACATTTGCTTCGAAAGTCGAATATAACAGACGCTGCCTGATACTTTCAGACTACGCTGTACGTGTTTTTCTATCTCATTTGAAAGTTCTTCAACTGCTAGTTGTCCGATAGTGCGTCCGTGAACTTTCCTCTTGTTCATCCACGTAATTTATTATTCTCACAAAACTTCTTATCCTCACATTGCATATTAATTTATTGCATCTGTGTTTTAAATACAAACTCAATATATTATCTTTTACATAACACGTTATGCTTACATAACTTACATAACTTATCTCGCACTCAAATAGCACGTTATACATACATAGCGTTGTTCATCCACCTAATTTATTATTTTCACAAAGCTTCTTATGTTTACATAATATGTTTTAAATACATTGTTTATTACGCTTACATTAGATAGCTTGTTTTATTTATATATACACCATGCTATGCTTACACAGAACGTAACGATCGGTTTGAGTCATTCTTCTGATGAAAAATTGTCAATTTTTATGTGAAATCAATAAAGATTTTCACAATTTTCTCTGCAAATTAAAAATTTTACCCAACTCCCTAGTCGCTCTTAAGGTATGAAAAAGATATTTAGCAAATGACAATTTGGAATGAATATGATTTCGAAAAATATTTATTGAAAAACAAATAAGAGCCTTATCGTGAACACTGGAACCTCCACTTCGCTTAATACAGTTATTCAAAATACCGTGTTATATGGGAAGTGGTCGAAAAAGTCATCCGATCCGAATCATTTTT
Organism: Glossina fuscipes; assembly: GCF_014805625.2. NCBI lineage: Eukaryota > Metazoa > Arthropoda > Insecta > Diptera > Glossinidae > Glossina > Glossina fuscipes. The sequence continues at coordinate 90,333 of NW_024003395.1, read as the reverse complement.
AGTGGGGTCTCTCCTTAGATCAAAACACGTCTGTATACGAAATTTTAACCAAAATATATCAAATATCGTAACATTTAGCTTGAAAACAAGACGGACAGACAAGTTTAAATCGATTCAGAAGATGATCCTGGATCGATCGGTATAATAAAATTTGGTTCTATCTCGTCCTTCGAGGTATCAAATATATCCGCACAACTTAATATACCCTTGTACCACAAGTGGGGTCGGGTATATCAAGAAGAAAAAATGAACAAGCGATGAGTATAGAAAAATTATATGTAAATATTATTTTCTTTCTTACAATCATTTAAATTTTAGTTGAATATTAGATAAGTAAATAGATTTCTGCTGGCATTAGCACATAACATTGCGGTTTTATGGGATCAATCATTTTATTCTTGGGAACGATAAGTTATTTTTGAATTTCTTAACATTGTTAGTTACCGCCTATCTTTAATTTTACGGTCGACTTGAAGTGAATCTAATAAAAACTCTAGAAATATTCTTAGCATTATAATCGCTAAGAATGGCGTACATAGACCACTTACGCGATGTGCAATTTCAAATCTGATCTCTGTCATAAGCCGAAATATCAGCTTTCTGTTTAATCTTTGCAATCGGACGCGTTCCCAAGGAAAAGGCAGCAGCAGCAAATACTGAAAGAAGCGGACGAACGGAGTTATTTCCGCTTAAAATATCGATCTTATCAAGAGTACGTGTACTTTAAAAAATCTGCAGGGACAAATGTACTGTACGTTCACCTTGGACTGCTGGATACGAATACATATAAGCGTGTAGATCATGCAAACTCTTTACTTTCCAACTTACATTTATTGAAGCCATCTTTATTCGGATAACGAGATTCCGCTTTTATACTTTCTTAGTTTGTTTGCTTCTCTTGCACTCTTTTTCTGCAATAAATAATTTTTTTGGTTTTTTTGTTAATTAAACAGAAAGTAACTTCTATTCTTTTTAATTTTGGAAATTTTTTCGTTTTACTTTGCTTTTTAAAATCACTTAACTCTTTCTCTTCTTAATTTTATATACATATATATATATATATACATATATATTTTTTCTTTTGTTTTGCTAAATTGTGCTTCTTATGTTTAATAAATTTTTTAACTTCAATTTTGTTTTTTATTTAAGAATAGTTTTCCTTTTTTTTTTACTCTAAAAGAAAAGTTATTTCAGCACAAAAATTTCTTTGTTCGAAGTCAATGAACATTTTCAAAAATAAGAAATGATCTCGTAACGGCTAAGTATTCATTCGTGTGTAATGCGCGCGACAATTACTCAACTCAACTGAATTGTTGAAAATCTCAAACTAAATGTTTTTATGTAAAAAAAAAGTCTACATTCGATTTTATTTTATTTTATTCATTTCTTTTTTTATTTCATTTTTTCCTTTTTTTTCAGCTTTTTTTTTTTTTTTTATATTCGCTTCTCGTAAGGTCTCTACCGCCATGACGTGTTGGTTGTGCCGCATTCTCATACAAGCACTCACTTGACCATATGAAAATGTGTATATATGTGAGTACATATCTATCTATAGGTGTATAAGTAAGTTGTTTATTGTAATATTTGTTGCCAATGTTGTTAGTCTCGTTCTTTTGTTGTTGTCGCTGCTGCCGCTGTTATTCGTCATCGTAAGCAATATAAACAAATAAAACGTGATCATCGCCAATCTAATCATCATTATTATTATTAAAATTATTATTTCATTGTCAACATTTTTTGTCGCCAATACATTTGTTTGTTTATTTTATCCTCTCATAAAAGTGAATTAAGTTTATCTGGGCATTCGCTATTCGGAATATAAAAAACTCATAGACTTGTTGAAGAATACATATGTGCTTATATTTTATTGTCAAACCGGGGTGTAAATAATTTGACATCACGTCAAGAAGCAAACTGACGGTTGTTTTAGAAAAGCCATTTCGGGTTTTCATATATCCATTAAGTAATTAAATGATCATTACGTGTTCCCCAAGTACTCAAACCAACGCATACATGACGATCGTCAATATGTTAATAAGAAAAAGTATGCCATATTTATAGAATACTTTCATTTGAAAAGTCGTAGCTCCATCAATATCTAAACTGGGCTAGATTCTATACTAAAGTAATCGGTTTTTTCGTAGGCAACAATAAAACATTGAGGGCAGATTGAGCAGACACTAAAAATGGCTACACGAACTGCCAGGACTAACGTGGCATTGATCAAACAAATGCGACGGCCTCATCAGAAATTATGAAGAAGATCTACATCGTGGCACTGAATAGCTGCCGTCATAGGAAGAAGTGCGTAAGCTAGTGAACTTAATAGGTATTATAAACGGTGTCGCAAAGCGTAGCTAGTACGTTGTCTGTTACTGCATGCATAGCCCAAACAAATATTCATGCAATTGACGAAGGAGAAGAGCGAGAAGACAGTCCCGTTATTGGTCAACTTTTAGTATAGCATAGGTTTCTTTAAGTTTTTTCAAAAATGAATTTACATTTCGCGAAAAACAAAGTGTTGTATCATCAAGAAAAGTTAGACTTCGAGTTGCTTCCGTCCGCCCCACTCCTTAAATTTAAATTGCTGCACTTATCACCGAAAAAGATGAGGAGTATATTCACTTTGCCAAAACGCTTGCAAGGCCCAGAAAAAAGCTTCAGAGATAAGGCAAAATACATATACACTTGATCAGATTGTAATCTTGATTCTGATCTTGATTCATAAGCATGTCCGTCTGTCCGTTTGTGTAATGTCCCTTGTAAATACTCTCCGCGGGGCCGAAATGTAGCTATCGGGCAGAAGCATTGGAAGCTCTTGCACGCAGGTTGGTATTGAAAGCGCGCCAAACCTAACAAAAACCCGAAGAATGGGTCAACAAATTTTTTTTGAGTACGTTTGTAAAGCGCTGACGCAAGCTTTCAAAAATGTCATAAAATATACAAACCCTTGATAAATTTCAAATTCGTAGTGCAAGTCCGTCTGTCCATCTGTCCGTTCGCCCAACTGCGTAGTATTTGTGGCAAACATTCCCGAACACATGCCTACAACGCCCATGTGTCTGTGCGACAAAAACTGCCTTTTGTGTTTTTTGCTCGTTACTCATAACACTTACACAAATACAAATTTCCACTTTTGTGGTCTGAAACCAGAAAACATCAAACGCGCCCACCCAGTATCGTAGAGAGTGAAAATTTGGTTCCTTTGCCTTTTTCACGATATCAGTCATAGCGACTATAATTTTCTTACCTGTTTGGATTAATTTCCTTTTTCATACCGAAAAAGACAGTTCAGTTGTAAAAGTTGAAGAAGTGAACTCTTTTGATTTTCTCCGCGGTTAGAGAAGTTCTTGAACATCGTTGTGAAATGCGTATTGAGTTGAAAGCAGACAACGCGGAAAAATAAAAATAATTTTTCTCAATTTTTCTTTGACAAGTTAGTTACCGCAGAAACTATTCTTGCACCAATTAATTGAGTTTGGTTCAGATCTGCTTGGAAATAAATGCAATATATAACTTATTCGTTGATCGACGTCAAAGACAAACATCCATCCCTTTAAATTAGGTTATAATAATTTCGAAACTTTCCAATTCCTAAAATTATGCCTTACGCGCTGTTACTTCGCCTAGAAAATCGGAAAGGAAGAACGAAAATAGTATACGATGGGTGTACCGTTTTACCCCTTTAAAGCTACCGTAACTTCATCGCTTAATAAAAAAATTCTTGAAAGTGGCAACTTTAAAGTTTGAAAACAAGTGGAATTTGAAGATGGTTAGTTGAATATGGCGAAGGATTTAATAGTGCACAGAACAGCTTTGCTTAATGGATTTTCGAAATATTTGCAATTGATTGATTCGAAAGCATAAGTAACACCATTTTACTCTTATTAATAACTTTGGGAACAGTGACCGGTTCGGAGCAAGCACAGAGTCCAATGCGCTGTTAGCGCAAAACGGAATCACAATAATAAATTACTATCGACTGTTATCAATCGTGGTCCAATGTCATTTGTTTTACTACGACAAAGGGATTCGTTTTTACCAATACGCTTTTACTCGAATGCTTTACCTATGCAATTTTTTCACGTTTTTGGTGAAATATATATATTTGTTTGAATTCGATAAAAAAGTACTTTATGTATCGGTGTGAATCTCGAAAGTTTGGTTAGTATAAAAAGCACATATTGTGGCTCGTTTTGGCAACGCTGAGGCATTCCCTTCTATATTCCATTTAGTTAAGTAAAATTTTTACTCGCTTAACAAAACGCCTTGTCATTGCGTAGAAGAAATTCAAGAATTGCTTTAAAGTGTTAAAATTTCCGTCATTTTTATTTTAAATACATTTATTTACACCTTTTATGGTGGAACAACATAAAATATGGAATGCATTTAAAATACCGAAACAGTTAGAGTGTACATCACCAAAAATTGGAAAGTTCATTGCGGATGTTGTTTGCAAACGTAACACAAATTTTTACGTACATTTGGTTTTCAATGAAATTTTTGTTTCCACAATCATGCAGGTGATTATTTTCACATACATTTCAGACTACTCGATACTAGTGGCGTTTCTTCTATAAAATATTTGTTATGTGCATTTATATATATATAAAGCTTTCCCTTTGATTTCTTGTGCTAATTAATCATCGCCGTTAATTGCAATTGATTGGCATTATTGATAACTGATTCAAAAAAGGCAATTTGGGCAAACAAACGATGAGAATATTTTAAGAATAAGTAAACAATTTATTCACGCCTTTGTACGACGTCTAAATACTCGATAGGTGAAGCAAGTAGATAATAAATGTGCTCTACTTTTTGTTTTTGTTTGCCTAAAGAGTCGACAAAGGGCGTTTTTCAGATGCTAACGCCTAATGGCTACCTCTTACAAGATGTCAAGTAGTATTTCACCTAAAGTTTAGATTAATTTTGTTTTGCCGCAGGTTATGTAAGTTATTATTATAAACGCTTTCACATTTCAAACAAGCTTTACGCAAAAGAAATCTAGTTTTAAGCTTGCGGAACAATCGTGTTCTAAGATTACATAAATCCCATATTACTTGCCGATGTCAACATTCACGATCCGGACGAAAACACAGGCGGACACTGCTAGATCACCACAAAAGCATCTGTCCTTGTACAAATCTCTCATGAATAATTAAATAATCTACGGACTACAAGTCCGACAAGGTGCAGTTTGATAAACAGTAGAAATAATATCGTTCTCCGTAATTGGCGAAAAGTTAATTTAATTATTAATAGGATATTTTCTCAAAAAAAAAGAAAAAAAAAAAAAAAAGATGCCACAAGCCAATCGATTTTAATCAAATCTAAAATTAGATCAATGATTGTTCTTCGTCCTCTCATTCTTCTTCTTCCTCTACTTATTTAAATAAATTGTTGCCTTTTAATAAGAGGGGACACCTTCACATATTAATTAAAATAAGAAAAGTGTAAACATCCAATGCATTAGGCTGTTAAAAAAGAAATAGCCATTTCATGGGATTTGTCATATTCCTATGTCTTCTTTAGTGTCCGTTGCGTTGTTTCAGCGAAAAAGTGCTCCTTCAGTCGAAGTTAATTTATGGCACTTACATCATTTGTAGTACAGGAAATGTTAAGTGGGGACCCAGAAGGGCTTAGGAGAGACCCGCCTTTCGTCATAGCCATCAATTCAGACAATTGTTTTGAAGATTGTCCGTCCCTATGTCCCTTTGATGCAGCCCATTTATGTTTTGGTTTAACTTACGTATGGCAATTTTTAAGGTGTGTTGATGAAATTTGTTACACTGACGTACTTTGAACAACCCCTATTGAAAATGGCTGGGATTGGGCCCCACGTACAACATCTTAGTCGTTATATGAAAAAATTTTCAATTTCCAATAATAGTGCTTTGTCATTTCAAATTGGTATAAAAAACTTGGCTCCGATAGGTCAAGGACACCTCTACCGTAGGTTCCTTAACCGTTCCTACGAAAACTGAATCTTTGTAAGGTAAGTAGGTGCGGTTTTCAATATTTCATGGTGCAAGTTGGTTCATAATAGTAAATTGGCAAAGAAACTAACCTTACCAAATTCCGCGCGAAGGATTATATTTTGTATATGACCGCATATAAAGATTCTCCGGAAATGTAAACCTCTACATGATAAAAAGACCTGGTTGTTATCGTTTTACGGTGAAAATGTGTTCATGATTACAATTTAACGTAAAAGCGAAGTGGATGAAATTTGAACCACATGAACCCCATCGGACGTCAATTCATGTAAGATGTGTCATGAATTGTAAGTAATTCTTTAAGTGAAAGGAAAGTTTAATTTATAGGTTTTTATGAAGAAAAGCGCAAAATAATAAAATTTTTGGAAAATAAGTTTGTTGAATTAGAATCACGCCATGCTATGTTTTGGTCATCCTCCAATATGCGGGCTTTCATGAAAAGTATACCCTTGCACGAAACTAATGTTTCATTTTTGGTGCATCATTATCAAAACAAATGAATAACTGGCGAACTATGCGAAATGGTGTAGAGTTTCTAATAGTCTGCCTTGCCTAATTATATTAGCCTTACTTCTCTTGAAATAAGTAAATTACTTGACGTCGCACGTCGTCAATGGCAAGCATCACAAGTGTACAGACAGTGCAATGCTAGTTGTAGATGGTGTATTAGCTTTCAAGAAAAATCAACAATGAGCGATTTCGTGACTGGCATGAGTAGCGACAATATTATCCTATGAGTTTATTGAGTAATGTTTTAGACTTATAGATTTTTTTGTCGAGAGGAGGGATCTCTCTTGCGACCCCGATTCACTTGATTAATCCCTGATCATAGCACACTTAGTACCTGCCCCCAAAATAAAATATAAAATAATAATATGTTTTCTTTTGTTCAGTTAATATGAATGGCAGCACTCATACGCTAAGTGGGTCAAATAAAAATTATTCATACATTTTATTAAACTTCTCCCTCTCGCTCTCTTACATTGGAAAAATTTAGCAAATCAAACGCATACGCGTACAGGTTTTTCGCAAGAATATAAGAATAAAATAAAAAAAAACAAAAAGAATAAAAAAGGATGTAATTATAATTTTCTCACCAAAGCCATAGTAATAAAATTATATATTTTTACTTTATTCGGTTCATTAAGTTAATGAGTTCGTTTTCACATTTCGCACGCTTCTCATACGCGCAGTAATTACAGCCTCTTTGTGGCTCTCTTTGCGATTTGCTAATAAATTGAAATTTTATTTTTAGAAAACATTTCCTCACTAAACGCAATCATATTCTGTTTAATAAAAACTTAGTGACGTAATATATTCTTTTTTCACTCGTCGTGTGATTCATTTTCTGTTCGCTAATGTTTAGACACGTTTTGTGAACAATATTTTATAATTATGTTGAATTTGTTTTTTTTTTGTTTAAAGTACAAATAATGAGATTAATTTTGCGCTTCTATTATTGATTTATTAATATATATAAAATTCTTTTTAATAAGCTATAATCTCTTTAAAGCTGTTTAAACACTTGTGGAGATGAATTTTTTTTTTTAATTAATGTACTACACACAAGATCATTGATCTTTGTCCGTTGTAGCTTTACTTACAACTAATTGTTGCGATAAAAGAAAATTTCTTAAAAGGGTTTGCTTTTTTTTTAATTTTTTTATTTTGAAAATATTTCCTGAGAGTAAATTTGAGAAAACTTTCCAATAATATTTCATAATAATATTTTCTCTTAATATCTTTATTAAGGTAAGTTTTATTGAAATAGCATCTAAGAGTTTGAAGCAAAACTGGCAAGTGCACTCGGAATCTATTACCGTTCGGCTAAACTAGTCTCGATAGTTCCGATCTCACATTTGCATGCTAAAGTCGGGTATTTTTTATTTACAACGCTTGGTCTCTATTTAGTTTGTGGTTTCATTGACATAAAAAAAAAAAAAAAAAAAACCAATATCTTCTATCAGAAACGGGTATAAATAAATGTTCTTGGAACGAAAATTATTTTGCTATAGTTATTTGGAACACCACTGGAGAATATTTGCGCATAAATTTTCCAAAAGAACGTATATTATTGGACCTGCATATGTGAATGCGCGAAGATCTTCTGTCTAACATTGCAACACCCTTAGTCGGAAATTTTTAAACAAGACGACTCTTTAGAGAGCTCTCATTTTGAATTTGTCTTCATTTTTGAACGGTCACGATCCAACATTTCGATGATATTTGACAGATTAGATTAAGAAATTAAGAACTTTTCCGGCATGGATTGGTGTACGTTCGCTGATTGGATGCTGGAAATACAAACGGAGAAAGATTATGATTTTTTAATCAACTGTCGCTAGTTTTCATCTACCCACAGGGCTATCGCACCCAATGCGCACGACCTTTCCAGCCACAGCGCGGGGCGTTTTCTAAGCTGGCGTTTTGGTTTCACAAAACTTTTTTGAAAATGCTCCTGAGTCGACCGTTTTCTTGATGGATTGCGTTATTGAAAGATGCAGCCTGGCACATATTGATTTGGAATGTTTACCGTAGGTGTTGATGAAACTTGTTTGCAGCCGAAAAGTGCCACCAGCTACACAGTTCGTGAAACGACGTACAACTTGAAACTGTTTCAGTGCCGGTGCTTCAAAACTATGGAAAATCTTTGAAGCTCTTGTGTAACACAGTGACTCTACATGCCGTCGTAAAGCATTAAAGTTTTGACACATTTCATTTGAATTTTCGTATTACCAAAAAATAATGAATTATTGCCAATAGTCACCCTACATTTATATGTCATCGCACGAGCCCATTATCACACATCTCTTTATAATGATAAAAAGAAAACTTTGCTCCTGTTAGGAGGAATTCTAATGAATGTAAGTACTAAGTACTTTCAAAAAGATGATGAGTAAAAACTGTTTGTATTTATTATTAAACTTACTTTTCGATAACCCTAGCAGACAGTCGAAGAGACTTTTCGAGCATACGGAGCATGAAATGAAAGAGCGAATCGAGAGGTGGATGGGAAAACGGGCGTATGATTAAAAGTGCAATCGGTAGACATATGGGACGACGATAAAGTCTGTTTAGAATTGTTTGTTTATATTGATAAGCGTCAAAGTAAAAAATTGTAAAAGAACTGAAGTTTTTTGCCATGATTTTATAATCTAATCATTTAAGAAATCGATTCCTTGCTCGTAAATCATCATCAACTGTTATATTGCACTTGAATAATGCAATATCTTAAAAAGTGGAAATAAATTTATTTGATTTAGTTGTTTCTAAGCAAGCTCAACATGAGGTTGCCCGTTTTAAGCTTATTTGTTTTAACAACCGTGGCTCTTTCTGCGGCGAGAACTTCTCAATCCTCGCGAAATCGAATCGTATGTGGCGGTACAGCCGAAGAGGGCTTGGCTCCTTATCAGGTATTACAAATTAGAAGGCTTCTTAGGAAATCACTTTTGCGGTAGGGCCATAATTGACGCCGAATGGATTTTAACGGCAGCCCATTAAGTTGCATGCTTGCAGCCGCAAGACATTATGGTTGAAACGGGCACTCAAGACTTAACGAAGCCCGGTGTTCATTATGATGTAAAACGCATTTGCACGCACTGCGATTACAATCAACAGCTTTTGCACAACGACATAGCTTTGCTGCACTTGAATTCCACTATTGTGTTGGACGAGAAAACCCAAATTATCGCCTTACCGGTGCAAGCGATGGAAGACGACGATGATGTTTTACTTACTGGCTGGGGAGCACTAACCAGCGCCGGAGGTGGCGGCCGTCCAAAGCTGCAGAAAATCTATTTAAAATACGTGCAATTAGAACGTTGTAAAGAGTTGTGGGATAATGACTCCAGGCTACACGCTGATAACATATGCACATTCACCCAGAAAGGCGAAGGAGTTTGTTACGGTGATTCGGGTTGGCCTTTAATTAGTAATGGACATATAGTTGACGTGGTTAGTTGGGCCAAAACATGTACTCTTGGCTTTCCAGATGCTCATGCTAGTCCACATTTCTATTTGGATTGGATATGTCAAACCATGCGAGGCAATAAGAAATGCTCGTGCAATGCGTAGTCGTGTTTAAACATTAACTAATGTAAAAAAAAATAAAAAATAAAAACTAAAGTGATCTTTGTTTTAAATTCGTCGGGCTGAGGTAAAAAGATTGCAACATTCTGGTAGCGAGTTGAATAGAGAAAGGCCTTTATTTTCCAAAGAATGATTATTATTAAGCTCATTAAAATTAAATTTCAATTCTTATGAGGTTTCAAAGAAATGTAGAGAAATGCAATGATTTAAGCAATCACAAATGTTACGTTAACTGCACAATTAAATCCATTGTCAAAGACCACTATAAAATATTAAGATTAGAATGAAGATTAAGCACCCATAGATGTCCACATATGATGGAAATAGATCGATTGCGAAATGACGACGCTTACCTGGAAAGGTGAAGAAAACATTTGAATAGGCGACTTGAACGCGGAATACACAAATCGATTTATTTACTAACATTCTTATGTCTTTAGCGTCAGCTCGAGATAGACGTTCAAAATCTGTAAGGAACGCATTGCTTCAGTTGGGTTTTCTCCCCCCTTCTGCCCCCTTCTCTTCGTAACATCAGCTCAAATTGGCGTACTAAATGAACTGCTCAGAATTTGTTCGGTTTTTCGACACACACACACAAGAATGACGTTTTCTACTGAAAAAGTTTTATAACAGTTTTACTTAGCATTCTTTCATCGTTTGATTGGACGCAAACCCCGATGCAAATACAATTTTCATTGCTTTAGTTTTTAATTATATACTGGGAATGAAGTAAGTGCTTGTTATCACTCTTCTTTTCTCTTGTCAAGCTTCAATTCACTGGACACAATGCCTTTTGGTCTGTGTCCTCTGTCTATTACAAATTTTAAATTCACACTTAAATCGTGCACGAGTTCTACAAGATATTTGAACAATAGACTTTTCTAAAGGAATTTTAGTGAAACGTTCTTGCGTTGTTTGCAAGTCTTTAGAATTAGTTTTTTTCGTTAAGAAAGACTTTCTCTTAAGGAATTTTTGATTCGATTCATTTTCGCTTGTATTACTTACATAACTTAGCAGATTCATATGACACATTGTTGTCTGATACGACCATATAGTTGCTTGTCCCATTTGAAGCCTACGGACCAATAGGCCTTACGAAACGTGTTTATTTAAGAAGAAAAAGACAAAAAAAGTTTGCTCAAAAGTATGCAAATATAAAATGCAAATTTTATTGAAAGGATAAGTGCAAATAGTAAAATAGTGAAAAAACAACAAAAATTTGCGCGAAACGTTCTGAGACCTTTTTTCGCACAGACTGAGCATGAAATGGCAGGCGGATGAGTAATTACTAGGCGGCCAATGAGCAGGCTTCCAATCGGTAGACATATAGGACGGCGAATAAATCTGTTTGGAATTGTTTGCTTATTAATATCTACATTAAAGTAAAAAAGTGTAAAAGAACTGAACTTTCTTGCCATGATTTTATAATCTAATCATTTGATAAATCGATTCCTTGCTCGTAAATCATCATCAACTGTTATATTGCACTTGAATCTGATTTTACCTGATAATCCAACGATTTAAAAAGCGAAAAAAATTTATTTCGTTTAGTTCTTCCTAAGTAAGTTCAACATGAAGTTGTTCGTTTTAAGTTTATTTGTTTTAACAACCGTCGCTCTTTCTACGGCGAAAACTTCTCGATCCTCGCGAAATCGAATCGTAGGTGGCAGTGTAGCCGAAGAGGGTTTGGCTCCTTATCAGGTGTCTGTACAATATGAGTGGGGAGGTGGTCACATTTGCGGCGGGGCCATTATTGATGCTGAATGGATATTAACGGCAGCCCATTGCGTTGCGTTCTTGCAATCTCAAGACATTGCAGTTGAAACGGGCACTCAAAATTTAATGGAACCCGGTGTATATTATTATGTAAAACGCATTTACACACATTGCGGTTACAATCAACAGCTTTTGCACAACGACATAGCTTTGCTGCACTTGAATTCTACTATTGTGATCAACAAGAAAACCCAAATTATCCCCTTACCCGAGCAACCGTTGGAGGATGGCGACGACGTTGTGCTTACTGGTTGGGGAGCACTAAGCAGCGCTGGAGGTGGCGGTCCGTCGAAATTGCACAAAATTAATTTAAAATACGTTGAATATGAACGTTGTAGAGAGTTACTTGATAATGACCCCAGGCTACACGTCGGTAATATATGTACGTTCACCCAGAAAGGCGAAGGTGCTTGTTTTGGGGATTCGGGCGGACCTTTAGTTAGTAATGGACATATAGTGGGCGTAGTTAGTTGGGCCAATCCATGTGCTCTTGGCTTTCCAGATGCTCATGCTAGTCCATATTTCTATTTGGATTGGATACGTCAAACCATGCGACGAAATAAGAAATGCTCGTGCAATGCGTAGTCGGGTTTAAACATTAACTAATGCAAATAAAAAAACAAGACATTTTTGAATAAAGCGATCCATGTTTTAAATTTGTTGGAATGAGTTAAAAAGACTGCAATATTTTGGTAGCGAGTTGAATAAAGAATGGCTTTACTTTCAAAAGAATGATTATTATTACGCTCATCAAAATTAAATTTCAATTCTTATGACGTTTCAAAGAAAGCTAGAAAAATGATATTTTTAACCAGTAAAACCGCTCGGTTAAATCAATCACAAATGTCACGTTAGCTGCATAATTAAATCAATCTAAGATCTCATAGTCGGGATTAAGGAAGCATAAATTTGAGCACCCACACGTGTCTGCAATTTGATCGATTGTAAAATTACAAGAAAAATTCGAATAAGAAACTTGAATGTGGAATACAACTCGACTTATTTCTGAAGTTCCCTATGTCCTTAGTCTCAGTTCAAAATAGGTGTTCAAAATCTGTAAAGAACTTCAGTAAAGTTTTACTACAGGGGCTTGTCTCCTGCCAAGCTAACGCTTCACTTTCGTTTGCATGGCTTCAGTAAACTTTTAGTAGAGCGGGATGTCTCCAGCCAAGTTACTGACTGGTCGCTCCACTTTCATTTTCGTACTACAAGTTTCTCGAAAAAATCAATAATATTCTTGATCAAGCAGAAATTTGAAACCGGTCATGCCTACTTCCGTTCGTGACATCGACTGAAGTTTGTGTTCTAAATGAACTGCTCGGAATTTGTTCGGTTTTTCGAAAATGACGCGCACCCCAATGCGAATATTATCAGTTGGTTGTGAGATCCCTTCACATTGGGATGGTTTGTAGTGAAACAGTCTTGTGTTGTTCGAAAGTCTTTACCATAATTTTTTTTTTTTTTTTTTTGCAAGAAATGCTTTTCCTTCAGTAATTTTTGGAGCCGATTAATATCGAGTCGATTGATTATCGCTGATATTTATTATATATCTTGGCAGTTTCATAAAACACATTGTTGGTTGATACGACCACATAATTACTCGTATCGTTTAAAGCCTACAAATCGACAAACATTGGAAAACGTGTTAATTAAAAGCAAAAAAAAGGAAAAGTTTACAACTATCAAATCTTAATTTTGTTAAACGGAGAAGAAATTTGAAAGAGTAACAGCAAAAGAGGATACGGAAAAAGTCAACAAAAATGTCTCGAAGTCCTAATAAAATAACACCAAAATTATTAGAAAAAGGACTGTGATGGGATCAGAAAGTTTGCTAAAAGTAATTAAAATTCGTTAATATCGATAGCAATAGACAATAGAGGCTAAATGTTATGAACACGAAGACAGAACACAATTTACGGCAAACCAGATCGACACATAAAGTTGCTTATACAAATTGCTGTCGACAAGAGATGAAATCATTGAATTAAATCCCGCAGGATTCAACAATTTCGTCCGAAGCTTGCGGCTGTCTAATTAAGCGAATCCTAAATGTTGCGGAAAGCTATACAGAGCATAACCCAAGGGTTAAGAGATTTGACAATCGCTTTTACATCTTTCTAGAGTGAACCAGAAAAACGTTTCATTTTCAATATAACTTCTGATGTTAGAAAACTTCGATAAGATGAAGAGAATTATGCTCCTCTTAAGAGGAACGATAGCGGATTACCACTTCCTGAGGTACCTGCGCTAGAATTTTGCAATTAATTGAACTCATTTCAAACAAATATTGGCGGTAAACGGGCGAAGCGATCCCCCGAACATACGTAGCATAGAATGAAAAAGAGAATGAACAAGGGGATGAAGAAAGAAGCGTATAGCTAGATATGCATTCGATAGATGTACGGGATGACATGGCGAAATCCATTTAGAATTATTTGCTTATCAATATCTATGTCTATGTAAACAAAACTTTTTTGCCATGATTTTATAATCTAATCATTTGATAAATCGATTCCTTGCTTGTAAGCCACCATAATCCCCATTAACTGTTATACTGCATTTAAATATGATTTCACTCGATAATATAGTGCCGCGAAAAGTAGAAAAAATTTATTTCGTTTAGTTCTTCCTAAGTAAGTTCAACATGAAGTTGTTCGTTTTAAGTTTATTGGTTTTAACAACCGTCGCTCTTTCTGCGGCGAAAACTTCTCGATCCTCGCGAAATCGGTTCGTAGGTGGCAGTACAGCCGAAGAGGGCTTAGCGCCTTATCAAGTATCTATACAATATGAATGGGTAGATAGTCACATTTGCGGCGGATCGATAATCGACGCCCAATGGATATTAACGGCAGCCCATTGCGTTGCCTTTTTGCAACCTCAAGACATTGTAGTTGAAACGGGCACTCAAAATTTAATGGAACCCGGTGTACATTATTATGTAAAACGCATTTACACACATTGCGGTTACAATGAACCCCTTCTGCACAACGACATAGCTTTGCTGCAATTAAACTCGGCTATTCTGATGGACGAGAAAACCCAAATTATCCCCTTGCCAGTGCAACCTATGGATGATGATGATGACGTTTTACTTACTGGCTGGAGGGGAATTAGTAGTTCTGGAGGCGGCGGCCCAGCAATGTTAAAGAAAATTAATTTAAAGTACGTGCAATATGAACACTGTAAAGGGTTGTTGGATAACGATCCCCGGCTAGATGTCGGTAATATATGCACAGTCACCCGCAAAGGCGGGGGAGCTTGTTTCGGTGATTCGGGTGGACCTTTAATTAGTAATGGACACTTAGTGGGCGTAGTGAGTTGGGCCAATCCATGTGCTCTTGGCTTTCCGGATGCTCATGCCAGTACATATTTCTATTTGGATTGGATACATCAGACAATGCAAAGAAATCAGAATACGTGTAGTCGTGTTCGTATAATTTGTGACTGATTTAAATATTAACTGATCTAAAGAGAAAAAATGTTTAATAAAATGATGTGCTTTCTAAATTTTTTGTCTGAAGTAAAACAATCAATTATGACTTCTACATTAATAATGAATTGCCTTGTTTTCCAAAGAGTGATTATTACGCCCATTAACAAATAAATTTCAACTTTTATAATGCTCCAAAAGAAGGAAGAGAGAAATTATATCTTTAAGCAGTAAAATATTGGTAGTTATAAAATTATTGAAGGTTAACAAGTGAGAAAATTATATTCGGCGGGGGCCGAATCTCGCATACCCACCGCTATGTTTTTCGCGTTCTACTCCCCAAGTTCTTTTAGTTGATACCCATATCGCTAATATTATTAAGAAAAAATTAACCGCGGCGTCTTACCATATTAATTTTATAACTAACCCATTTTTAGGCAGATAATATATCTTTACTCGAGGTGTGTACAAGATCGTTTTAAACATTCTGTCTTGTTTGCGTTAGGATAAATATGAATAAACCTCATGGTAGTGAAAAACAATAAAATTCATTCAATTTTGGATCTAGAGAGTAAGGTGTCTAGTAAAGCAATGGGAAAAATTTTAGTCTTCTAAATTTTATAATTTCCGAATAATGAACAAAAATCCAAAATTTATCGTTAAAAAGAACGGAGTTGCGTTCAGCTTACGCTCCACAGCGCGTTTCTGCTTCAACCGATTTGGCCCATTTTCAATACGAAGCTGCGTGCTGAGACTTCCTACGTTTCTACTGAATTTGAAGTCGAAGTCTTCATTTTTGTGGCTAAGAGAGGGCGAACAACACATACCACACAATAACACAGAAGGACAGACATGGCGAAATCAACTCAGAATATCACACTGATCAAAAACATGTAAACTTTATAGGATCTCTGAAGCTTTCTTTTGGGTGTTACATGTATTACGGAAAAAAAAACATCTTACGGCGGTAGGTATAAAAACATATTATTATTATTATTTTAATTTTAGACTAATGAATTGAATTCTTAGACTAAAAAAAGAGACATTGAGCACTAGCAACACAGGCTATCGGCTCATAAAAACATATATATATACATATATATAACGATATCTATATATCGTTACGAGATACAGACGTCCTTCGCTTAACATGGTTAATTCGTACCGTGCTGGGTCGAAGCCGTGATAGGAAATTTAAACTTACACATATGGGACGTTAAAGAGTTGCGTAGCATATTGGACGAAAACTTGAAATAATGTAAATCAAAAAAAGCCCAAAGCCTTAGATGCTAGTGCTTTAAGACTTTAGTCTTAGAATTTATTCTCTGGCTAAATTTATAATAATAATAATAATAATAATAATAGCAATGAAAATCAATGCAATGTGTTTCGAGTTGCATCGACATTGTGCTTTACAAGTACCGTATTAAGCGGAGATCGCTTGCATACACGTAAAACGATAAATCCGCATGCGGTCATTAAATTAATAATGGCTTGCTTTGTTTGAAATCACACTGATCAACTATGCCTTTAACGTGTGAGAGATCTATTTATGTCTATTCTAATTCTGTAGCATTATTTCGGTAAAAAAGAAATCCGCTTTTCAGGAATTTTTGAGCCGTTCACTATTTATTCAACTCTTGATCACTTACATTGCTTGCGCAGCCTAGCATCTTTAAGTGACAAAATTCCAGATGACACCAATAATATATAATCTTGTATATATAAATGTATAAAAAATATGCATTCATCTTCCATATAGTTACTTGTACATTTTAAAGCGTACAGATTGGTAAGCATTGGAAAACGTGTTAATTAAAAAAAAAAGAAAAAAGAAGAATGTCTAAAAGTATGCAACTATCAAACGTTAATTTTGTTAAACGGAGAAGAAATGTGAACAAGTAACAGCAAAAGAGGATAAGAAAAAACTCAACAAAAATGTCTCGAAGTCCTAATAAAATAACACCAAAATTACATGAAAAAGGACTGTGATGGGATCAGAAAGCCTTCTAAAAGTAATTAAAATTCGTTAATATCGCTAGCAATAGACAACAGATACTAAATGTTGTGAACACGAAGATAGAACACAACTTAAGGCAAACCAGATCGATATATGAAAAGATGTAACAGTCGCTTTTACACCTTTCTAAAGTCGAACACGAATGGTCCATTGCCTGCCTTTTGCCTGACAAGGACACGTCCGTTTACTGCGGCTTCTTCTTTTTTAGCATAAATTGGTTAAGAGCCCTCTGTTGATGAATCAATCATCACAAGTTTGCAAAATGCTTACTTCTGTTTTAGAAGAAGGAGACGATGCGATAGATATCTACGATGGCCTGTCTAACACAATAAAAAAAATGTATACTTTTTGAAAGCAGTAAATAATAATAAAAGAGAAGGGAAGTAGACGTGTGTAGGATCTGCAGTGCCACAATACTACGTGATAACTGCAAACAAAAGAATAAAATTAATATATTCGAATATTTGAATAATGCGCCGTATAAAAAAAATGCTATAAATGTTCATCGAAATTATAATCTAATCTAATATTAAATGGAATTCTTAGGCGAAAGCTATCACACGATATAATCTATTATCTTCTCGTTAGTGCCGTAAAAGCCATGACATGCAATCGGTAATAGCGTATAAAAGGAATGCCTTTAGACATTGCAAAAATCCATTTCATTTAATACTTTAAGAGCAAGCGAAACATGAAGTTCTCTATATTAACATTATTAGTCTTAATTACGAGTGCAATCGTTACGGCAAAATTAATAAAATATCCTGAAAATTATCAAATTCCACAGAATCGAGTAGTAGGCGGCAGTGTGGCTGAAGATGGATTGGCACCTTATCAAGTATCGCTACAAAATCAATTCGGTCATACTTGTGCTGGTGCTATTATTGCTGCCGAATGGATTTTAACGGCAGCACATTGTGTAGTCTTCAAACAGCCTGAACAGATCTTAATTATGACGGGAAGTCAAAATCTATCACATCCAGGCGTTTTTTATCATGTAGATCACGTTCATCTACATTGCAATTACAATGTGCCCGCAAATCATAACGACATAGCCTTGTTGCATTTGAACTCGAGCATTGTGCTTAATGAGAAAACCAAAATTGTTCCTTTACCTGTAGAGCCCATGAACGATGGTGATGATGTTCTACTTACTGGTTGGGGTTCCGAATATTTGTGGGGAGCGACGCAGCCCATATTAATGAAAGTTAATTTAAAATATGTGGAGCATAAGCGTTGCAAAAAGATGCTGAATTTTGATCCCGACTTAGATGTGGGCCATATGTGCACGTTTACCCGGGACGGTGAAGGTGCTTGTCATGGCGATTCGGGTGGTCCTTTAGTAAGCAACGGTTATCTGGTGGGCATCGTTAACTGGGGCCAACCATGCGCCGTTGGTTATCCCGATGCTCATGCCAGTCCCTATTTTTATTTAGATTGGATACGTCGAACCATGAGCCCGAATAAAAAGTGTTCATAAACGTTTTTTTAAATATATTTAACATAAAACAATTTAAACAAAATAGTTTATAAGTACTTTTAATTAGGTAGAAAAAGTGAATAATTGTAAATTTATTAAGCAAATAAACGCCCGGAGTAGTAGATGAAGAGAGTGGGAGAACAGCAATGAACTCGTTGAAAAATTAGAAAATTTAAAAAAAACCCGTTAAATATATTTGGATTTTGAAAAATAATCAGCTTACCTTTCTTATCACTATAGGCCAGATTGGCCACAAGGTTTCCTTACTTACGTACTTAAATAGTGAATGCCTCAACAAGCGGAGCGTCATTTCCTGTCTTGGTTGAGAAAAATAAAATTTGAAAGAAAATGCCAACAAAGCGTAATTAGAAAAAGACAAAATACACCAATGACATGAATTCGATGAACTAAAACAAAAGGCTGTCTTCTACGCTAATTGCCACTGGAAGGAACCCCATGTTTACTTTCAGAGTACATATACATGTAAGTATATATACATATAAGTATTTGAATGATTGCATAAGGTTTTTCTTTTGCAAATAAATTTCTGACTAGTATTTATATGCAATAAAATGTTATTCTGCTCTACATGTTTTTATTCAAACTTAAACGTATCAGGCCTATGCCTGAGTAAAAATAAATCTTTAAAGAAGGCTTCTTCCAGGTAGTCTCCATTGCTAACTACATATACTTGTATAGCGCTTCTTACTGATTGTTTATCGCTATCTGCGTTGCGAATATCGTAACGCATTCACTTCCCGTCGCGTTTCAGTACCATTTTCCATCGAAGTTCTCTTCTTTATAAAGAACTTGACTTATTCCAAATTGCCAAACACTATACTGTGTACCCTTGAGCAGCTTGACTTATACTGTTACGTAAAGCTTAAATATGAATGTTTTCACGTCGACAAGTCACATTACATATAATACCCTACATTTCCATTCGGATGGGCTATAAATAAAACGTAAAGCAGGTTTTATTAGTGATAATTGATAATCTGTTTTGATTATTAATCTGAATCAAGAAGAAGCTGCACAGGTATGCTGAATCTACATACGCAACTGATATCTTATGAATCATATGTGTATTCCTCATGAGCGGTTAGAAAGAGGAAATGATTTGGTCGCGTCGCAGGCCAATCAATTTCAACTTTAAAACTTTCCTTAGAACATAAACCTGGAGTACTCAAAGTAAAAATTATCCTTTCAATGGGTTTCAGCTTAAAAGTAAAAATCAACACAGAATTATCCCTTGGCTGTCTAAGCTTTCAAAATGATGTGATGAGAGTCCAAGCTTTCAAAGCCTTCGAAATTTTAAATTTATTTCTAAGAATTTTCCATAGCAGCCTTCCCATTACATCGCTACGTTCTCCAAGACATCTAGCAAATGTAACGGGTAGCAGTCACATTATGTCTGAAGACTGTTATCCTTTGGAAGTTATTACGTCAAATACGTTTCATTACGCTGATGCTGTGTGCTAACATGTTGTTATGTTGTTGGTAACATAGATGTCAAAGCAATTCCCTTATTAAGCTGTAATGTGCTAAGGAACATATCATACGATCGGGATTCAGGTCGAATTTAGTTTCTTTCTACTTTTGAATTAGTTTAGGACCCAATTAAATGACTCACTATTACACCTTTTGAATTATCGCGGCAATCGATAAAGTGATTCACTTCTTCAGTTTTACATCATAAAACCTACCGATCGAAAAGAGTGTAATTGTGTGTAATTGTAAAGCAATTTCCCTTTAATAAATTTTATTAGTATCCAAATAATATTTATTAAGATATCGTAGCAATATTTTCAACATTCATGATAACACGATAACACGATTTAATAAGCAAAAATATTTAAGGTAATCATACCGTCACGATCGTCAGTTCATATTTTATTGGCAAACAATTATGAAGTTTTTCATTTTAATCGCTTTAAGCCTTTTAACAATCTTTGCTACTTCTAGTGTAGCTCTATATAATCGCAGGGCGCAAGAAATAGAAAGAAAGCAATTATCGGAGGAAACACTCATTGTAGGCGGTGAAATCGCTCCTGAGGCTTTCGCTCCATGGCAAGTCTCACTACAAAATCAATATGGTAATCATTTTTGCGGTGGAGCGATAATAGCCGATCAATATGTCATTACGGCGGCTAGTTGTGTGGCTGGTTTGCAAAAGAATAACGTGAAAGTAGTCACCAGTACAAACATTTGGGATGGCGAAGCCTGGCAATACGAAGTCGAGGACGTTATATTTCACTGCAATTTCGATAAACCATTGTATCACAACGACATTGCTTTGATTAAGTTAACAACTTTAATTGCTTATGATGAAAAGACGCAAAATATCACCGTCACCGAATTGGATGAATTGAAAGAAGGTGAAAATCTTACAATGACCGGTTGGGGAAGTTGGGGTGTAGGTCTAGATTACCCTGTAGAATTGAAAAAACTTGAAGTTACCTATATATCAAATGAAAATTGCCGCAAAATATACGGCTTAAATAGAGATGACATTGATGAAGGTCATCTGTGTGTGCAGCCACCAAGTGCGACGGGAGCATGTCATGGCGATACTGGCGGCCCTCTAGTTAATGCCGAAGGAGTTCTTGTCGGTGTAGGCAATTTCGGTGTGCCTTGTGGCGTAGGCTTTCCCGATGTTTTTGCTCGTCTTTCGTTCTTCAACGATTGGATTCGTACCAATATGAAAGGTTGCATTAATTTTTAAGCAAAGAAATCAATAAATAAAATCTAAATTAAACTAAGTCACTAAGAGTGAATGGATTAAGCAAAGATTTCATTTAATAAATCCATTACTGTTAAGCTAAGCTAAGTCTTATTGATTGCATGTTTTTTAACTAAAAAGTTTAGCGCAACGCTTTCATTATTATGAATAGAAAACTTTTTCCGAAATATGGGGAGGAAGGGGTGTTTGCCTTGTGTTGGATAGGAACTACTTTAAGCGCATGTATAAAGACTGAAATATTTCTTTTTAATCGAAAGATGAGAGAACTGTCTTCAGACCGACTTTACTTGAATCTGATTTGAATCCTATAAGAGATGCAGATTCAATATAAACCAACGAACAATTCGACGCTCCATCATGATATAAGAACATATTCGCTTAATAAAGTTTCTCCCTCTAACTTCTACAGGCCACATTACAATACTACAAACGTTTGGATTGTTTTTTTTCAATTTATGCAGGGATATCCCTTGGTTTTATTCTATACCGCCCTCGTACTTGTACGAATTCAAAGCTACTTGTAAATGAAACAAATTTCTTATTAAAGTTAGCTTTTATGCACCGCGTTAACAAAGTGGTGTATACTGCCGTGAAGAACGGACGGGGAAAACTCGAACCGAAGGTTTCCATTAATAATATTCCCGAGCAGATAAGATTCAGGCTAATGTAATGAATATTGGGGTGGGCTCTAGAGCGTAGGCTGTTGCAGGAATTTACGGAGATCCCGAATGCTGATGGTAATGGCGAACGCAATCGTAGCCTATACTTTTGGAGCTTTTTAGAACAACTGACAGTCTTTAATAACACGCGCCGACAAGTTATTATAATTATTACATATTTAAAATGGGGTTCACTTATGAGCGGCCTAAAAACATACCCTACACTACCACATTTTTTAAACTATTGATCCAAGGAGCATCTCTTTTACTGTTTCAGAGCAGAGCTTCACTAAAAAATTTCGCTGTTTCGATTTTGCTCGATTTAGTTATCGGCTCTAAGACCTAAAGCCGAAAGTTGTCATAGTCTTATCGCATTCAATAGATCAAGTCCGTATCGGAATATCGCATTTCCTAGTATTCCTGACTTACAATTTAAATCCTTAACATATGTAGCATATAGTGAAAATATTCCATTCATGGCTGGTGTGGAATAATAGAGAGGAATATTTCAAAGTATTAAAAACAACAATTTACTTGCACTTACAGCTTAAATTAATTTAACGACAATTATTCACTGATAAGAAGCTTTGAACTTTGGACGCAGGTACATTAATTTGGTCAATTCAAAGACTTTCCCGACAAAATGACGATTGAAGCAAAAGCAAAAAATTTAATTACACATCGTTTGCATTTCTCAGCAACTCTTCGCTCTGTTGTTATTACACTGAGGATAGATCTGTTTGAATATTTTTGTGAACACGAAAAGGCTTGTGCATTAATCGAGAGATTAAGGATCCTGACCAATATCAACAGACACATCCCAAGTCACAAAGCAATCGCAAAATCTTTAACAATCTTGTTGGATAAAAAATTTAATATTGAGGAGCTTTTTTATTGTGGCTGTTGCTCCGGTACACCAGATTTCGTATAAATTTACCAGACTATGACAAGAAGATGCATACTTTTTCTTAATACAATCGACCAGAATACGACAGTGAATTAAGGCAACTTTTGTTTATTAATCCTTAAGACAATTGAAAAACTTAATTCTTAAAAGTGTTGAAAGACTTTTTGCTACTCATCATCTTAATAGATAAATAAAGTCAATGGAATGAACTACTTCTGGTTTAGTTGCCACATCGTCGCTACAGTCGGTTTTGAAAGAAATATGCTTACGAGAAAGAATTTCTAGAATGACTAAAAATTAAAAGTGGCGCTCCTTCCGCAGTGTATCTGACCGCTAATAGAAAATATATATGTGTACTTATAATTTGGTAAATTATTAATGAAATGCGGTTGATCTATAGTTCATTGTGTGCAATAAAGTTAATCAAGTAGTGAAATCATAAAAATCTAAAAAAAACTAGAATAGTTTATAAATATTCCACTAACTTATTCCACGGACTAATCTTAAAATGCTTTTCGAAAAGGCTTACTTGCATCAGAATGTAAAAATTCACCATGAATCATACCTTACAAATGCTATTATTATTGTAAATCAAAAGTAAATTTGAACTGATAACTTTTTTTAAAATAACTAACAGTCGGAACGACGAATAGTCGATCAAGACCCACTTTCAACTATCCTATACTACTTTTCTGAATTCATATAATTACACTATATTATAGAACGACCTTTTAAAACAAACCTTTATATGGGAAGTGGTCCAGTCCGAATCGTTTTCGAAAGCTTTCGTCCTTGCAGCTAATTTTAAAAAAAAATATCTCATAAATTGCCGTGCGGCAATAGGTTGAACAGAAAAATCCATGAACAATTGTCAGATGGTTGGAAGCATAGACAGGGAACAGAACTTTTAAAAGCTCTCTCGACATACTTCACGAAGGTAACTTATATCGCTGAGTAAAGTCAAAAGTAATACCGTTACGCAGAGAAGTGCTCACAAAAAAAGAAAAAAAGAAACCATTTCTTAAAACAACCAGTAAAGACTTGTTTATGCACCCGGTACATCTACCAATAAAGTCCACAGAATTCGTATTAATTTATGCCGATCGAATAAATGCTTTGGCACATTTTAGTTTTTATGGACTTATTGACAAGTTTAGATCGTATTCTTGAGTACCGATGTGTTGCCTTCTCTGCAAAAAAAAAGACTTCACAAGCACGCTATTTTTAAAAGTCCAAAGTTCGTTAAGTTTTTTTTTTTTTACTATATGAACCAGACATAAGGGAATGCCTTTGTTTGTGATATCTTATCGAATGTTATCAAATCAGAAGACGACAGTTTCAAGTTAATCTAATAAACCTCAAGGCATAATATTTAAAAATTTTCGTTGAATTCTAAACAAAAAATTATAATTCGTAGAACTATTTTGATTAAAAAACAGTACATACATAGAAATATATATATATATAGATAAACATTTTCATGTACAGAAAGTCATTAACAATAAGAACCTTGAAGCGAAGAGCAGCGTTATTGAAATAAAGGGGAAAATGTACTGCATTTCAACTACAATTGCAATTAGTTTAGTAAATTTGTTCGCTTTCGGTCAAGCTCGAATTATAAGCAATTTAGAAGCGTTGCAACCGAGAAAATCTCTTCCGGAATCTCGCGTTATTGGAGGCGTTGCAGTTAGCGAGGGCACAGCACCTTATCAAGTATCGATACAGAACGTATTCGGCGAACATGTATGCGGAGGCTCCATTATTGCGCCACAATGGATACTCACAGCGGGTCATTGCCTTGATTGGCCTAAAAAGTATCTGAAAATTGTCACTGGCACACTTAATTGGACACGACCAGGAGCTGAATATCTGGTGGATGAAGTTAAATTGCACTGTTTACATAACAAGCCGATGTATCACAATGACATTGCTCTCGTGCATCTAACTAAACCGATTGTATATAATAAGCACACTCAACCCATTAAATTGGCTAAGCGAAATTATCTGAACGATAAAGATAAACTTATTTTGACCGGTTGGGGTAGCGTTAAACCTTGGGGCAATTACTCTGATATTTTGCAGAGAGTTGAATTAAATTATTTAAATCATAAATTGTGTGCTGCCCATATACGTAACTCGGCGTGGTTAGGCAAAGGACATATATGCACTGATACCCGCCCGGGGAAGGGATCGTGCATTGGAGATTCTGGTGGCCCGTTGGTGGATGCCAGCCGTAAGCAGGTGGGAGTGGTTAATTTTGGTGAGCCTTGTGCTGTCGGTTATCCTGACGCATTTGCCAGTGTTCCTTTTTACTACACCTGGATACAAGCAGTAATGGCGGGTTCCAATATCTGCTAAGACTTCCTGCTCATTCGGTTGGACGTGTAAATAACTCAAGTACAAGGTTTTCCAATGGTGTCTAAACTAATATATGACATTATTTGTAATATAAACTTAAGCAGTAAACGATCAAATGAAATAACTGAGGGAATTTTGTTTAAAAGATCGCTTCTTACGATAAATTGGTTCCGGGAATTTTTGATAAAGCAATAAAAATGTGAAACTTTTCGTGATGGCCCGGGTTGTCGTAGGCATGTTGCTAAGTGAAAAGCTTGCTGCGTCATTTGCGATCAAAATGGAGCTTGCATTGCTTAAAAATTTACGATGACCAAGTCGACGCATGTTCATGATGAGCACGTCAGATCATATGCGTCCCGAAAAAGATTAATCCGCTTCCAAATTTATTTTGCACTGCAGAGCCAGCTTCTCGCGCCTTTTCCCTACTGATAGCTATTGTAATATTCACTCAATCCAATAAGCTAAGGGAATCCAGATAATACCCAATTCGCCCGTCGTACCTACTAACGTGAGAACAAAAAACAAATTGTAAAGATCCACTTATAGTCCTTTACTGCTTACACAACGCTTTCACTTAAAATGAATCAAAAACTTGATTTCATAGGAACACCTTTAGCTGAATTTAGCCAGTTTGACCCGACATTTTTCTCTGATTCCTTGTTTTCATTGCAACTGCTTTAGAGAGCGCTAAATTGCTTTATTAAATCTTCGTATTTTGCGTAAGTATTTAAATAAAAGACAACAAAGACAACTCTAAGAAGTTATCTCTTTCGATTTTTTGATCATGATCGGCAAACCGTCTCGTATAGAGCGCTCTTAAAGTTTGATTGGCACCATATTTTCAAAAACCCACATATAATGAAATTATCTTAAACTTATTGGTAATAAATGTAGACCTTAATTGAATTGTTAATGATTCGATAAGCTCGTTCACCGCAGGATCACTCACTTGCATTGGTAATAAGCTACAAAAAAAAAAAATAAATCAAAGGCAAGTGAGAGTTAGTGGTACTTAAAGTAACGCTTCGCATACAGAAACGTGATCGGCATTAACATGCTTTCTACATAATATTTAAGAAGTTTATTGCAGTGGTGTATATCTCCCTGCTGGGTGTAAAGCATATAAAAGTGTTAATCGTAAGGAAATAAGAATTTAGTTAACGTCTTGCTGCACATATAACATGTACAAGGGAAGAGAAATTACTTACGTGCGTTTACTTTTTAGTGTGTTATTATCGATGGCGGTAGCAAAGCCAATGGATAGCGATGTAATCTATCCGCCACAATTTACGTCCAATCG
Source organism: Glossina fuscipes (assembly GCF_014805625.2). Classification (NCBI taxonomy): domain Eukaryota; kingdom Metazoa; phylum Arthropoda; class Insecta; order Diptera; family Glossinidae; genus Glossina; species Glossina fuscipes. Next base: position 63,575 of record NW_024003395.1, on the reverse strand, counting down.
TATTGTCGGAGGTAGTGACGCCTCCGATGGTCTCGCGCCTTATCAAATCTCTATACAGACTTTAAAAAATCGTCACTTTTGCGGTGGCGCCATCATTGATAAAAGTTGGATTATTACTGCATCGCATTGTGTTGTTCGTCAAAAAGCCGAAAAAATTAAAATACTTACCGGTACTCAAGAACTTAAGAATTGTACGGGCCGTTACTATTTCGTTGATCGCATTATAAAGCACTGCAGTTACAATAATCCCGCTTATGCTAACGATATCGCTTTAATACATTTAAACGAAACCATAGAATTTAATGAACATACTCAACCTGTGGATTTGAATACCGCACCTTTGAAAGAGGGAGACGAACTAATATTAACAGGCTGGGGTACGCTGTCATTAGGCGGCGAAGTACCAAAGAAATTACAAACATTAAATGTGACATATGTACCGTTTGAAGAGTGCCGTGCTGCTCATAACGATAGTGCTTGGATAGATGTCGGCCATTTATGCACTTTCAATGAGAAGGGTAAGGGTGCTTGCCATGGCGACAGCGGCGGGCCTTTAGTTCATAATAACAAGCTGGTAGGATTAGTTAACTGGGGACGCCCTTGTGCCAAAGGCTATCCCGACGCTAATGCTAAGATTCATTTTTATTACGATTTCATTCGGACAATTACGAAGGGTTGCACCAGCAATAAAGTGCCGCAGACTACCGAGGAGCAAATGACGCATTTAAAAAAAGAGATAGAAATTATTCCTAAGTAATCACATAACTATCGCATTTGTGTGTCTAATAATTTTAAATTATTATAATTAATTAATTATAAGATGACATTAATTATTTATTTCATTATACCGCCGATTGCTGAGGAATAAAAATATGCACGATTTGTCGTTAGTGTTGTAATATCCGCCGACGCGCACCGAAGACATTATAAAGCGTAGTGCGTCTTTGCGCTTTGCTATCTGAAATTGTCCCGGTAACAAGAATTAGACTGAAGAAATAGATACTGGCATGTGACTAGCGTAATAAATTCGATTGGTGTCTAAAAATAAGTGACAGCCGTCTACGCAACATGTTCATAGCGGCGAACAAGTCTTGCACAACGTCTGGACGACATAAACGTAACAATAAAAATTCAATGCAAAATAAAATCCCAAGATTCTGACATCATCTAATCAAATTGATTTTTCCTTCTGCTTGCCTGCTGTCTTCAACACTTCATGCCCTACGAAAAATAAATTAAAAGATGAATCTTATATTTAAACTCTCGGCTCGTAGTGTCGAAAAGCTGAATTGAAATTGGACGTGATCTAGTTACAAAATACTTAAAAAACGCTAAGTTACAATTTATTCGTCGTTAGATAAACTTTCATTATTTCGCCTTCTCCAAATCACTTCTGTCAGGGTCGATGCTATTATTGTGTTGAGCGACTGCGCACTACCGATATTTTATTTTTGTTTTAATATCATCCTCAAGGAATATCTTCTACATGTGTAAAAAAGGGATGATCGTCAGAGAGAAAGAAGTAGTAACGAAAGGAGAGCAGCGTGGTCGGCTTCTGGCCGAGTGATAAATGTGGTCGATTTACGAACGAGCATTTATTGCAGCCGCGTCCAGCGGGTATACCGATCTGATAAAGGCACTTCTTTTTACCCCTAACCCACATATAAAATTTAATTGGAACTCTTATTGAAAAATGGTATCGATCTGCTAAAGTGGTGCGTGAAAGGCTCAATCTCATCTTAAGGCAAATGTAATTTTTCAACTTATCCTCTAATATGTTGTTTTTCGGGAATTATTTGCAATGAGTCGAAGGTTGCACCAAAGTCGATAGTTTCCTGCAGTTATTTGTTTCAACATCATTTCAACAACAAATTTTATTCTCTGCCTCACTTGCGATGAAAGGATATATCAAGTTTGTGTGAATTTAAGCAGCACCCAGAAGTAATTGGAATAGGCCTATCTTTTTAATTATACCGTTGGATTTAGAAACTGATTTCGAATCGGGCTTTTCTGTGGAGCGGCCATATTTTAAAAAGTCTTTGCATAGTGTTTCAACAGTAGAAAATATATTTATTTACCTTAAGATTAAGACTTAGTATTAAAATGCAACTAAAAATAATTTTTACACCAACTACTTATCTTCAATGGATTATGTATTTTCAAAGAGCTCGCGTTGATGGCGGCAAATAACCCTTATTCGTTGTTAAAAATGCTTTCACTACTTCGTCTTCCTCAAAATGATTCTTTTGTAATTGAGGCTGTTGTTGGGCAATTGCAATCTCTTGCGGCGCTGGATCGATATGTTGCAAATGATCGTCAATATCACTTGAATCGTGAACGTTAAGTGAATCGACAACAGAAGTGGTCGGTGCAACACCTTCATCAACAATGGTCGTGGAACCACCTAAACTATCGTATTGCGTTAAAATTTCTTTCTGGGCATTTGCCGCCTCTTCGTGCGTACGATATTTAATAAAGAACACCTCAGGCTTATTAATATGTCGCGGTGTATCCGCAATAGCGTCTTGAAGATCGGCAGCAGTTGTCTTCTTACTTAATACATAAACCACAGTCTTCTCTTCTTTAAGCCCCTTGACCAAATTGAGAGCAGTTGCTTTGCTAGTTTGCGATGGCGCTTTCACAAAGATAACATTGTAATGCTTGCGAGGCTGCTGAGCTAATTGAATTGCTTCTTGGTCGATATCTTCTTCTGTTTCCTCCGGAGCCGCGTGAATGAAAACAGTTTTAGTTATAAGCGGTTTTTTTGATTCGTGTACGTGGTGATAACGAGTCTGAGGTGCTTTTGCTATTACAGTTGGTTGATGGTTAAAATTAAAATGCGCGGAAATGTCTGACGGTATAGGATACTTTACAACAGCACCTGTGATCTCTTGGCTTGGGATTATAAATTTCTGTTGTTGAGTGGCGATCGGTGGCGAGTGATGAAAGTGTGAATTGTGAGGAAAGACTTGTATATAGTTTTTATACGTAGGCTGTTGCACTTCAGGCGGTGGTTGGTAAAACGTTGACGGTATTTCATTATAATTGTTATAATAACTGTACGGCGATCCGATTTCTGACGAAGATTTATTTATTGTAAGAGATGCGAACAAAATTGTCTGCAAGAAAAAAATCGATTTTATTATTTGCTTTTGATAAATTCTTCAAACAACATCTTAAATCCTACCATGAATATATTCATTTTCTGGTAGAGATTGTAACGTTTCCTTAGCTGCTTGATGAGCGTTCAATTCTGAACTGATAATCTAATCGTGCTGCAGTCGAACTTTTATTGCTAATCGAGATCATAACTCGTGTGAACGGAAACTCCTCCCTATAATTTGGAAATATTCAAATAACTCATATAATAATAAATGCCTCGCTTATGGACAACATCATTTGTTTAATATAATTATAATGATATGCGAAAAATTGATTCATCTTTCTATTGAAATGAATAATAAAAAATGCAGCTTTTATTTCGTATGTTTTCATCGTTATCATCGCATTACGAATATGATGATATTTTAAAAATAAATAAAAAAAAACAAATGCTTTGCAAAATGTAAACAAAGTATACTCTTTTTTATATATATCGACGGTATATCTCGACGATCTTGGTCTTCAGTCTTTGGTGTATCGACCACTATGGCAAATTTTACGATTCTTTTTACAACTTATATCCGATTTTTCTTCTACTTCCGAACAATTTTAATCCATATGCCTTTCTTCTGGACTTGCAAGAGTGGCTTATAAGCAAAATATGCAAAGATGCAGGTCATCAAAACATTATTTCCTTTCTTCCGATTCTTCGTAGTATTAAAAATCATTAAGTTTATTTATACCAAGTTAATAATAACCAACGCTCGTAATGTCCCCGTGATTGAATCCAAATTCCGATAAAAAGTTTGCATAAATTGCAGACGTTGTCTCTTTAACAACTGATAACATTGAAAAAAAAGTATGATAAATGTCCCCGCATGGCCTGAAAAAAAAGAAATTGGAATGCCACGAATTGTGTGAAAGAAAACAAATAATAGGAAGATTACCTTAGCCTCTCCTTAAAGTTATTTCTCATCATTAAAAAGTATATAGCACAGCTTTCTACTCTGACAGGTAAGTGACTTCATTTTTATGTCCCTTTACTAAAAGTCCAAGTCAAAAGTTCCCTTAGGATAAACAAAACACAATAGACCAACCAATAAAATGAAACGTATTCTACACTGACTTTTATCGGACGCGAATACATTTTAGAGATTTTGTTAGTTACGTAAAAGCAATACACGCCTTTAATGCTTTAAAAAGATATGACTTCCAACATCGTATGTCAGTTGGATATTTTCTGCATTTTATCATCGACCCTCTATCTTGCAATCAAATACAAAATGATATGTACTGTGACTTTTTGAGTGCTTAATTTTTTTTTGGACTATCTAATATAAGCCCGAAAGACAAGTGCAGACAACGTCTCCAGCTAATTTTTTCTACGATCACAATGATTAAGATAAATTGTAATGATCATGGCGCAGAGTTGTCTAAACCGCTTTTATATTTTAAAAGATAATAACCTATTCACACACATAGATGATTTTTCAAAAAATCGAACAAAAGTTGAAATGAACTCTTGATTAAAATAGGAATAGGAAAGTGAAAGTGAGAGCCAAAGAGAAAAGTAGGACGAGAAAGAGAGATTGTGTACGCGTTTTGATTTCAATACGTTCTTTGATATTTTTTAATATACTCGTGTGACCTTCTTCTTACCTTGTTTCAGGTGCAGAAATACCCTCGCAGATTAATCGTGAAGACCTTTTCGATGATCAGCTGATTTGAATTGTGGGTGACTTACGCCGTCAAGCCGAAAAAATTAAAATTAATGAATAATTCATTTAACTTGAAACTGCTTAGAATCATTTGGTGCTTGAAAGCTTTTTGTATGCAACAACAACTTGATTGAAAAGAAATTTAAGGAATGTTATATCACACGATGAGTTTTTCAAAAAGCAATCATTTGCGAACTTTAGAACAAGTCATTATATACATTTTCATTTATTTATATGTAAAGCTAGGTGCACAGCCGACGATACGATACGTACACGTGTATAAGTTCATAGATATCTTGATTAGCATATCATAACAAAAAAATGTTTTTATGTTCGCAAATGCTTGCTTAAAAAAGTAATCATTCGACCAAATATGTTAATTTATTTATGAATAAAAAGATAAAAAAAAACCATTGTCGCAAAAATCTGTGATTGCGTTGTTCACATATATTGAAAAATGTGTCAAAAATAGCTTACAAACGACTTGGATGGATTTACGTATGTATTACACGGTCAAGGTTAAATATTTGCTTTTCATATAAATCATGTATTTTATTTAGTCTTCTTTGAAATCAATGCGTGTGTTTGAGACGTTAATTAAATGTCATCTGCACACTAAGAAAAATGCCTTAGATTTCATCGCACAGTTCTCCCGTAGGCATGACAGTGAATCAATTGAAATTCTATTCAAACACATTTTTGCATGACATATATAAAGAATCGCATCTCACTGTAATTCGTACTTTGCGGTGTTTTTCCCTACTGTGATTATCGCTTAATGCAATAACTTCACAAAAAATAATCCCATCAAACTTAGTGATAAAATCGAAAATGTTTCCTTAATTTTTTAATTTTTATCCTTTTAACGTATTGTACTTCAGTGTGACAAAAACACACATAAGTTTATATCATGTGATGAAGTGATTTTCAAGAGAATAACTTTTTCCCCCTTTTCAGCATGTCAGTCAATAATTTGCGAGACTAAGAAAAACGCGTACTTTCTGCAACGTTTGCTTCAAGAGGAATTGATCCAATTAGTTCAACGTTTCTGTGATATTTTTCTAATTTCTTATAGAACGATTTATCTGGACTCTAAGTTTCCGCAGTAGTCTCATCATTTGATATAACTCTTTCCCTCTGCAGCAAAAATATTTCAATTTATACAATTTTCAGGCAATTTTACTACTTTAACTGTTATTGTTTCATTGCTCCCTATTTGGAAAGGAAGGTTTCTCATACACAAGCAAAGCAATGATTACGCAGCATCTTGATATCTTTCGGATGTCGGCTGCCTCTTGCAACTTCACTTGTCGGTTTCTCTCTGGACGTCCATTACGTTCAACAGGTCTCTTCTAAGATCAGCGCGTCATCAATAAATTCTTCTTTTCGTCCGAGAAATGTTGCCAAAACACCTTTGAAAGCACTTTTTAGCTTGAAAAATATATTCTCCTCCCGAAAATCTGTATATTAGGACGGCACATAAAATTCCCATTTCGCATTGCTTTGAAAATAGCAAAAGCAAGTTGACTAAACCTGTTGTCATATGTGGCGAAATGATCGAAATGGCATAACATTTTCATAAGCCACTTGACATTTGGCATTGGCATTTTCTAAAATCGATCGTCATGTAATGCATGCATCATGTATCAGTCCCGGGAAATCATTGACCGAGGTATCATATCAGATTAAATGAGGCGACAGATAAACTCACTGTGACGGCAACATTAGGTATAAAATCATCTTAGAACCAAAGAATCAAACATAATTGAATGTCTTTGAGTAATAATTACTCTGAAAGAACTCTTCCAGTTCATTAAGAAAAATAAACTTGACTGGCATGCCAATGAAGGTCAACAACATTTTTATCATAAACAAAATTCTTTGTAAACTCTGCAAAAAATTTAAAAAGAAAGTTTGTTTTCGAATTCTTGGCACATCCCTAAAATCTTGTTTAACAATTTTTTAAATTTTGCTTTTTATTAAAAAAAATTTGTTTTTTGGGTCCAGCCGGAGCCGGTTGACACATAAAATATCTTTCTAAATCTTTATAATATAATCAGTTATATGGTAAATTTGACTAGTTTTAGCGAAAAGTCTCATTGAAAAAAGACACACACAACTTAGTATCATTAGCTTAAATTACACGTAACTATCTCTCCGACAATAGAGTAATAATTCCCGAAATATACTCGAATGGTCACGCCGTAGCAAATGTCTTTGGTATTTTCGAGCAGAAATCACTACAAAAAAAAAGTTTCTTGGCAAAATGGCGCTGTTTATAAAAATAATTTCACAATTAAAACGAAAAGAATCACATTAACTGCGGTGCAGTGAAGACGACTGGAGGAATTATCACTTAAGTCATCGGTTTTTCTATTTGCGACAATAATTAAAGCGCGATCGTTGAGATTTTGAACAAAACGAAAATTGTTATTTAAAGTTCTTCCCGATTCAAATTCCACAGCCTTGAATGCTTCAATCTGTAATCAAACAAAACGTAAGAATACAGATTAAAAGCTGAAAGAACTTCTCACTTATTTATTTTTACCTGATCTATGGTTATGGGATATGTTTCAGCCATTACGAGCCAAGTAACCACTTCGGAGCAGCTTGGAGTTGTCAATGATCCATTATATGTCAAATAGTTGTCCATCTCTGGGAGCAGATCGTCAACTTCAAAAACAACATTAACACGAATCGGCTTCTTGATGTGTTCATATTTATTAACTTTAGGTAAATATTCCAAAATTTCATCGATGGCTTCATTACGCTGTAAAGAAGCATGAAAGAGAATCGCTAAAACAGCTATACCGTCTTTTTGCTGAGCAGCTGCAGTTATATTTTCATAATTTGCATTGCGATGAACCAAATGTGCCTCAAATGGATAGCGCACGCTATCGATGGTATGTTCGGACCACCAATGAAAATGAATTTGTTCCAATATGTAATCACTAGCCAAAGGGCCACCTTTTAGTCTTAGATCAATGCCAAAATTGGAAATTTGTACTATAAATGAAAAACGTTACTTAAAAATAGTATAAACCAATCTTGACTACTCGCTAGCACCAGAAAATGTATGAAAGAATAGGACCACGGCGGCCTCTTATGCTTTAAATAGACTTACGTATCGGAAGTTGCGAATAACGAGAAGGAGAGACAGAACTGAGACACATTTTCTTGTTTGGCCATTCTAAAGCATGGCTTCTGTCCGTCTATCCGTCTTATTTCCCTGCGTTCAACTTCCAAGCCGCTATTGTCACGATCGATCCACTTTTTGCATCGATCTAAGCTTGTCTGTTCGTCTGTCTGTCTGTCTGCCTGCTCTATTTTCTTGTGTTTAAGCTACAAGCCGTAATTTTTGAGACATTTTGATGAAATTCGGTACAGAGACGAACGGTATTCAAAATATTTCAGTCCGGAGCACTTTTTCGATCACTTTTTATATAAAATCTTATTTTGAAAAGCCTTTATACAAAAACTTCATACGTATAATGTTGAAGCGGTATAGGATATTAAATGAGTTGCATTCCAAAATACAAAAAAACAACTTGCACAACATTAACATAAACAGCTGCTACAAATTGTTTTACTCGTTCGGTGCATCGTTTCTCATCCTATTGCCTTCTTTGCAATATCGGGTCGTAGGTATTCCTCAATACGATTTTCTTGGTAGTTTTTTTAACAAAATGTATCCTGAACATTTTTTTAGCCTATCCACTTTTCCCGCTTTCCATTATGTTAACTAACAAATCTTTTTCAAACATGTTTTGTGTGGAACTAAGCTAAAGGAATATAACTGAAGTTTGACTTTTTGTCTCACTGCAAAAGACGAAAGCGTTGACATAAACAACTGCAGAAGGATGCAGTGAACGAATTAATGAACGAGCGAGAGAACGAAGAAGTTCAAGGTAGATTAAGGAATAAATAATATTTTCTATAGAACGACTTTAGAACGTATTTCTGACTGTTACGAATGGAATAATGAAACCTTCATTAATATGAATAATATGCCAGTAATAATTTACTGGCATATTCTTTAGTTAGCAATAAAATCTTGACATCTTACCTGAATGGCCATTATTTACCAAAGTCACTGCATTTATCGTTTCACCATAATTTATGCCTTGCAAAGGAACTTCATAAATACCCTTCACCGCCCGTCGGAGGCTTAAATTAATAGGGCTCTGAAGTTTACCGGTGTCGCAGAGACCACCCCAGTTTGGGAATTCTTTAAATAAAAACAAATAGAATCACACAAATTAAATGAATTTTGCACAAAGAATTGATAGAACTATTATACTCAAAACACTTTCCTACATACGTATACTTTCGCACTTTTATATGTCACTTGTTGTTTATATTGCAAAATTATAGCAATTTTATAATTTAACTCGCACTCAACTTTTTTTGTTTTAAAAAAAAAAAAAAAAAAAAAAAAAACGAACTGTCATGTGTTGGTTAGGCATATAAACGCACAGTGTTTTCAGTTGTTAAAAAAAAGAGAATAAGCTCTAAAGTTATACCTTAAGAAAATCAAATTTTCAACGAACCGTTTAACTAAAATACCTTGATTCGTATTTAAGTCTGGATAACCCCAATGAACGCCATCCGCTTTACTTAAGTCGACCAAGGAAAGAAAAGCTGAAAGTAATCAGGAAACAATGACAGCATATATTAGCAATCGGTTGGTAATCTTATTCATTTTCTGTTTACTTAATTTGACGTATGCTAAGACCTTTTAGGTCAAATCACAGTAGGGAGAACTTATATCCGCCTTAACACGAGAACTACCGCTTGGGGCGGTATGATCCTTTTGAACTTTTGATTTTAAAACTAGTAAGAAAGTTAAATTTGGTCGGCACAGAATCTTTTATACCCATTTTTATACTCTATAATGTGGAGAGGGCGCAGCTTTTTTTTATTTATCTATTTTCAAAATAAAAGTCTTTGGCATGTGGGCGTTCCACGTGTGTCCTTTGAAAAGTTTACCTCTTTCTTCATTTTCGCTAACGGAAGAATGCTTACTGCAAACACTACAAAGTTGCGCAAACAGACAGACGGACAGACGGATAGACGAACAGGCGGGTAAGTTTAGGTGTATTCCAGATTTGAAACTGGCCAAGAATTTGTATACTTCATGGGTTTTTTTCAAACTTGTTTCTGCGCTTTATGAATTGAAAAAGCAAATTTCGATTCACTATAATATTGGGTAGGCGTGGTGAATTTTTTCAATTTTTATGCTAGAATGCTACAGCATCGCCCATAGAATATGTTTTAAAATTTTTATACATTTATTTGCTTCAGTTTATGAGTAATGAGCGAGAAATCAATTGTTCATTCCTTTTAAAAAAACAACGGTGTTCTCAGTTTACGTGATGCTGTGGGCGTGCCCCTCGACCGATTTGGACCATTTTCAATACCAATCTGCGTCCAAGAATTTCCAATGTTTCTGCAAATTTTAGTTCGATAGTTTTTTTTTTTGCGGTCAGAAGAATGTTTGCAACAAACATTACAATGATGGACAGACGGACAAACGAGCGTGCTTAAATCGATTTAGAATTTGTTGCTGATCCACAATATATGTACTTTGTGAGATCTCCGATGCTTCCTTCTGGGCGTTCCCAACTGTTTGACATGTATCCCCAATCCTTCGATGGTGGGTATAAAAAATACCTATAAAGCATTTAAGGATCCAATAGTTTTTGATGATTGCACACTTCGTATGCACACATATCTGCCCAAATTGTATTCGAATTTTACATTAGTAATGCAAAATACATAGATTTGAAATCTCAAGGGCGCCCTGACTGCACACAAGATTGTTTACGGTGATATAAAATAACACATGAGTTAAAATTTATCCTATAAGGTTCGCATGTAAATAAATTCAAAGTCAGCACAATAATTATAGTGCATTGATTAAGATAGAGTTTAAATATTTCAATAGGTCCAAACACTTTGCTTAACAAATTACTGACTGACGGGCGTTGAATGATAACGATAGTAAGGATGATATAATGTCTGTGTACAAGGCAGAAAATACGGTAGCATTTTTTACTTAATTAATTGTTTCCGTAGTCTGTATATAATTAAAATTCTTGCTTTTATGCAATGAAACGAAAGAGACATGAAGTGAAAGTGAATTGTGTGTGGGTGATTGAACGAAGACAAGGGTATATGCAGTGATAACCACCAGTTCGCTTATACATGCAATAGCGTTATCTATTTAAACTTTGAACAAAGAGTTCTTTAATAATTATTATTTACTTAGTTTACAATTTAAAATGGATGAAAATTGTGAATGGAAATTTTTCATTCCCATCGGCAGCTTGCCAGGATGTAAGCAAAGATATGACATCTTGTATTGTCGTATTGTGTAATGTAAATAAAACTAATATATATGTATGATACTCTTATCATTTCAGTATGCAATTGTCAACATCACACACATTCACAACAATTAACTGGTAAGGCAATTATATGCTCTTGTATCGATCTCATCAATCTTTAAAAACAACAAGTTAAAATAAAAATTTTATACGATTTTATTCATTTTTATTTAAGTACTGCAGAATCATTAGGATCGGGTGGGAAATATTTATCGTTATATGTTATATGAGCAGAAATTCAATTTTTCGCTTTTAAAAACAGACTTGCGACTTATAGGTTGAAAACAAGAAAACAAGACAGGCGGAGAGACGAGCTAAAAAAGAAAAAAAACTTTTGGCAAAACTTGCTCTTACAAAACTTGCTCTGAACGAAAGAACAGTCGAACACGATCAGAAAGATTCCTTCTGTTATTCTTATAAAATATTTATGCAGCTTATGGGATCTGCAACGTGTATATGTCTTCCTTGGAGGCGAACATGCCTTCTATAATTCATGTAGGCGGATAGGCCACTTAACGTGTCGCAGTTGGCGAAATTGTGACTTAAGCGTGCGTGTATGTTTAAAAGTAGTCATATACCAATATGAATAAGACGAACGCTTAAAACCTGTTAGGTCAGAAAAGCAAAGTGTAGATTGAGCGAATTTTGATTTAGGAATCGGAAAATTGGTTTCGATTGAGATACGACGAGCAAGACAAGTTTAATCACTTCATTGTACTGAAATTTCCAAGCACTCTCATAAAGACTTCAAACAAGTTTCGTGGCCATACATGTCGTCTTACGTAAGTTCATAGTTGGCTTTATGTTCTAGCTGCCCTTATCATCTTTATATGAGGGCAAGAGAACTATTAATATGTGGGCAACATGTCCAAAGACTTATGTAGGGGGCAAACTAGCTCCTTTTGGTTTCTTCCCTTTTTTAATAATACGAATAGCACTTAGTAGGCAGTAAGTTATGGTTAACTAAACGAATTGAACTACTGCCTTAAGTTCACATGACCTGTGATTTGTAGGCGTTACAAATGCAACGATGAAACATATGTAATATCGCCATTAGAGAGTGGTTTTAATAAAGTGCAGTTCCCATTAAATTTATATTTAAATGAAGCCGACAGCACAACGATTCTGCCTTAGAAACGACATTCGCTTGACGTTGAATGAATTTTGTACTAATAGTAGTATGCATTATTCGTTGGCCACCTTTTTTGCTTCGAGAATACGAAAAATGTACAATTTAGTGACAAAAAAAATCTTAAGTCACCGTTATGAAAATTTTCTTTGCTTTCCAACCAAAAAGAGTAGTAAATATTTAAGGAGCGGTATTACTAATAAAATCTCGACAAAAAGAAGAAAAAGCAAACTTAGTGTCAAAGGAGTTCCACAATGTGCGTCTTTCCGTCCGTAAAGGGCTCAAGTACTCCTCACTTTAAAAAGTTTTAAATAAACTGATGAAAGTAAGTAATCTTTCCTTTCCACTTAGATCCATATTGGGAATTTAAAAATGCCTATGATACGACCAAGATAATTAAGACCGTAAAACAATTCAAAATGAATAATTGGATTTTCAATATATTTTATCAAATAGTGTATGGATTACAAAAGTTCTTAAGCTGAAATTCTAATTAAACGATTATTAAAGGCAAGCAAGGGAATCAGATTACGCTCCCTTCCTTTGTGAAGAAAGCCTAAAATATCAGGTATACACAATTTTATTTAAAACGTTTATATAACCTTTTCTAAATCATTTTCATGAACCTCCCACGAACTTACGTCAATTCTCAAGTGATTGATTTCAAATTTAAACTTTAGCTTCCCCCCCCTCCCCCTCATCTACACCTCTTATCTAAACAATACACCTACTTTGGTAATGCTAGTCCATCATATGATTTTAATGTCAATGACAAAAAACGGCCACGATGATCGAAAAAGCCCAAAACCGCAGACTTATTGCCAGACTTATTAGACGAAACTCAAACTTTCAAAAAAGTTTCGAACAGCTTAGCAATGGACGAATCGCTTATTTCCATACGTTCACATGCGACGGGAACAAGCCAAAAGGAGGAAAAACGACTACCTCGCCAACTAATCAAAAATGCCATTTTTTCCACTTGTTTGAAGAGTTGCCCAGGGAATGGGAACTTCTGCCACCCCCGGCGCTCTCATCAGAGATCGCGCGTTCTGATTACCACTTCTTCAGATGGATGTAACATGGCTTGCCTAGCAAGCGGATGCGCAAAGTTGAAGAAGTGCGAACATGGGTCGATGATTGCATCACTGCCAAACCAATATAAGTTGTTTCGGCATGATATCGCCATGTTGCTAGAGATTTGGCAAAATGTCGTAGAAAATGTTTGAAAATATTTTGGTCAATGTGCATTGCACCAATTTTTCGAAATAAATGACTTTTTCTAATGAAAGAACTACCAATATTAACGCAAACACATAATATTATATATTGGTATAGAGTATTGATTGAAACCCAAAGCATAAATAGCTTTCACACTTTTTTTCTATCATCTTCATATAAATATGTTGGATTTCCAATGTGGAAATAAAATCAAAAATACACTCAACTTTTTTTGTGGAAATGCCCATAAGTAGTAAATAAATTATAAACATATCTTTTTTGTAATTATGTTTTGACATAAGCATTAATTATATATTTTACGTAAATTCGCTCATCCGTCCATACGTCCATTCGTTTATTTAAGTAGAAAAGTGTTGAAAGTTGCTTGGCAGTCAGTTAAAATGAATTATTTGTATGATCATCACTTAAAGTGATAATAAGCACAACAATTAGTAAATATACGTAGTGGATATATTTAGCATTGTACGTAAAGGCGTACACGTATAACATGCATTTGGGAATGTGAATATGCAAATATACGTGTGAATAAAATTTCCACAAATTATTGAATATTATAAAATATTAACTTTTGTTCCTCTTCTTTTTTTTTTTTTTGCAAAGTAACACAAAAATGTCAGATTTACTGAAATTTTTCGTTAGTGACGGGATAAAATTAAGTGGTGTTTAGGTGATAAAGTAAAATACAAAAATTTAATATGTTTTAAATGGGTTTAAATCGAATCGTTTAGCACGCAACACTTGTTGATAGTTTGTTTATCTAATAAGTACATAATGAACACGCTACCACTCAAAAAATACATCCGATGAGTAGGAAATGAAGGCACGTTATAAAGATACCACTACACGATCAAGTTCTGATTGAAACGTCTGCAGCTGGTTTCATTTGCGATCGTATGTAAGTCTTCTTATAAGATCGGATACCTAAAGATTAACCTCATCTTATAAACATCTAAGCCAACGGCAGGAATTTATCTCGCTTAACGTGACATCAACCGTAGAGACCACGTAATGGTAAATAAATTAGTTGACATAAAAACATATTAAAGGAAGGACTCACTAATTAATGATGATTGATAGTTTCTTTCGTCGAAATTAAATTGGCATGTGGCAAACTTAATTTATTAGAGGAAATTTCCATTTTGGGCAGGACATATCAAGTGTGAGAAAGATGGACAGACATGATAAAATCGATTCCCTTATTAATATGAAATACACCACATTTGTCGGTCTTATGCAATTCGTTCATGTTCCTATGTCCCATGTTCCTGCGTTCTATCCGTAGTCTAGCATACCTTCTTCGCCGGGTATAAAATCAAAAGCAATAGTGAAACAAATAAAAGACCAGGAATTTCTGGCTTTATGCCCAAATCAAAGCGTAAAAAATAAAAAGCAATCAGAACATGCAACCACTTCAAATTGTTGAATATCATAAATAAAAGGAAATAAGAATTTAAAAAAAGAAAAAAGATAAAATAAACTACAATTTTTATTATTGTATTTATTATATTCATACAGAAACAAATGTTTGAAATAAATTATGTAATAAAAAAAATCTTTTGAGATTTTCTTTGAGAATTTTGCATGAAATAATGAATGCAATTGCATTCCTTATGTTCTACACCATCTGGGTTAATTGATCTTTTACTAAACTTACACAAATGCGAGCTAGACATGGACCAATCTTATCGATTTATGTATATCTGCCACTCCGTTCCTCCGATGTCTACATATCTATTTTTATATTTAATCCACAGGCAGCAATATATGCAATTCAAAATGGATTGGATCGAACCAGTTTTACAAAATTTCATCATATGAAGCCTTGCTTTAAACTAACTAAAAGACAACAAGTATCGATCAATGCCACTTTTGGCACTTTGGTTCGATGTGTAGTCCGTATTTAGTAAAGTTACTTGCTACTTGCTTAGAAAGAAGGATTAGAGACCCCACAAAGCATATATATTCTTCATCAGCATCAAATTCTAAATGGATTTGTGGATTCGATCTGCCTGTCTACCGTCAGTCTAATCTTGTTATCAGAGAAGATTTCTTGTAAGAACTCACTTGTCTACAAGTGAGAAAGTTGAAAAAATAATCCCACTGAATTCAAATCCTCCTTATACTCTGTAAAAAAACCCATAGACTTTGTATGGAATCAAGGTTTAATTTTTGAGAGATGAAGAATTCTATTGGGCGAAGTGAGGTAAAGTATTCATTTACGAACTTTGATCATTGCTCATACTATTACGGGAGTGTATGTATAATACAGAAAGCAGTGTCTATCACTACTTGTTTCCTTTCCTTATTAATTGGGCGAATTTATCTTGTAAGACGTTTATGATATTTCCTATATTCCCGCAATCAACGGCTAATAGTATCTGCTTCAGAGCAAATAAATCATAAATACAGAGTTGATGCTACTGAACTGACCCATGAGGGAAATTTTCACGTCTAATGCAATAAAATATATAAACGTAACACAACGTTTTTAAGTCTACCAACGTTATGTTGCATATTCTAAATTACGTTATGCTGAGACTCTACTTTTTCGTTAAGAGCCTCAAAAAACTCATTCGTTGCTTCAGCATGAAGTTTATATCCTACCTAAAACATGAAGAAATTAGTGGCTAGCCTTGCCGTTTTTTTCCTAAGTATTTAATTCTCAACAACAACAATTTAGTCCGTACGAATTGTGGAGTGCGAAAGAAGATCGGAAGTCAAGCAGGCCAATTGAGTTAATCGAACGTTGGTAGGACATTATAGGTTTCAACTCCAACGAAGACTTAGAATCAGCTGAACTGCAGCATCACCTTTAGAAATAACCACGGATGTACGCTTGCAAATTCCTATTTGATATCGTTGCAAATATTTTGTCATAATGTGTGCTACGAAAAGAGAGGAAAGTGGGTAATGATATTCTTAAACCGTTATCCAAAGAATCTACTGAAGTGTAAGAATAATCAGAAAGTCGTAACTAAATTTTATGGTCTGATTTGTTAGTAAACAAATATAGGTTTTGGACGACCTTTTGAATCTAAATCGAATTATTTTCTGCGTAGCTTTGTTTTTCTCGAAAATTAAAACGAGAGTTCGAACTTTTCGAATATATTTTTAGTTTGTGTACCCCGCGATGCCTGCTTGTTATTTGATAATTAAAAACTTACCAATTTCATAGTGTGCTTGACAGTCTTAAAAAGTAAAACGTCTATTAGAAACTATTGTTAAAAAAGAAAAGAGATATAGAAAGTCAAATAAACTTAGGTCGTTGCAATAGAAAGTCTAGATAACATTCAACATTCTCTTTTCATTTCAATGGAATTATTATTAATTCTACGAGGGATACGATAAGCTTAGTATCATCGTTCAGGCAAAATATAAAACACTTGCTGCAACGCAGGCATATCGTATCTAACAAATGATATGAAGTGTATTATTTTCAAATCTCATACATATATATATATATATATATGCATATATATCTAAATATACATATATATGTAGTAATAGGCTTACTGAGGTAATTTGTATTAATTGAATTAACACAGATTTATCGAATTATTTATAAAATTATGTTGTTTTTTTTTTTTTTTTTTGTTTTGCACTTTCACCGTTCGCCGCCTTTGACTTTTAATTGTAACAGAAAGAAAAGAAAGTCTATAAAAAATTATTAAGCTTGATAATTGATGTATTATATATTTGTTAATGTATGAATTGAATATGAAAAGAATGAATGAATGAATGAAATGAGTAAATGGTTTGCAACTGCTTAGCTCTTCAATGCTTTTCATTTCACTTTACTTCACTATTTGCTGTGTAGAACAGTTTATTGGCTTGGAGAAATGTGATCTAGTGATGTCCCCTATACAAATACAACACGGTGACCGCCAGAAAGATATATGAAAGGAGAAAGAGATACGAAGATGGTATGGCTTCAGGCTAGTGAGCGTGCGTCCAAATCAGTATGTGGTATGCCTTTAACGACTGAGGATTCGCTATAGCTACGATCAAAGCAAAACTCTACCCCTCACTTCGATTTGTACTCGCCAATACTGACTGAATCGATTAGATTTAAATTTTTCAAACAATTTAAATATTCTTTATTAGGGAAATGCATAAATAATTGTTTGTTAATACGAGTTTTCTTTTCGCACCTTTCCAAGTTTCCTTCTCTCTTGATAAGGTTAAGGTATACAAAGGTATTTTTAGAATAGAAACGACGCAAACAATGCAAACACTTATTCGTCGCAAACATCACTCATTAATCATGCACAACATTGAAGAGTCAATAGTAAGTGGCCATTAAAATGTCACGGTTAATGAACTGAATAAATTATTGATAAGAGAAACAATAATCAGTAGTAGTTCGTTTGACAATGTAATACCGAACGTGTAAACAATCAAACTTCAACTGTGACAAATTGATTTAAAAACTAATACCAATAGCGACTAATATTAGGAAAAAAAAAAACAACAACAACCCCTCGACGTACTTTTCGTCTCAAATCATAATTTTAATGAGCACATCTTTCAAATAAAATTTTAAAATATAAACCGAAGGTGTTAAAATAAAGAAATAATTTTTTTAATTTTCACTTTAACCCATAGTACCGAATGTATTACGTATAGTATAGTAGTGTAATGTTTTTGCGTTAATTAGCCTCAAATGATTCATTGAAGTGAATGAGCGTTGATCATCTGAAAGCTCAATATATTTTCAACCGGTTACTATCATGTTTCAAATTTCACACTTACCTTAGCGCGAACAATAAACAATTCAAACTAATATCTGTAGTTATGCTTAATAAATTTTAATAAAACTTAAATATTAATTCAAGATAATCGGTTGCGATGAATATTTGTGCTAAATCTGTTTCGGCATCACGCTTGTAAACGTCCAATGGG
>NW_024003395.1:21810-42096 GCF_014805625.2 Glossina fuscipes | reverse complement strand
CTTATTGACGCTTAATCACGCAAGGCACTACACTACTACAGACAATTAGCGGTATATTACCGCAAATTAAAAGTCTCCAATTTTATCATAAGTAAAATAGAAGAAAATTATGAATTGATGAATTGAAGACGGAAAATACAGCGCCACATCGATCCAGCATTTCAAATTGGAGAAGAAGTATTTATTGACTACGACCTACTATTAGTTAATACATTAATTACCGTAGATTTAATAATAACAGTGTCGGTTATGTACGAACCGTGAGGCGGACAATGCTAGTTTTAATTTAAAGTAATGAGCTTTTGAAGCTTCTATTCTTAAAACCTCCAATGTTTAGCAAAATTTAAGAGTCAAGTGAGCTGGAACGTATCGCTAGCCAGGCCGGGAGGTGAAATGATGAATATTTTATTTAATGTAACCGCATCCTTTCGTGGTCATTACAACTACTAAAACAGTGATGGTGGCCTTGGAGTGAATAAGCTCTTGGAAATTCGTAAAAAACCTAACTTTTTATCGCGGACGCCTGTATAATATTATCTTTGGACAGAATTTATGACAAACATTTGTTGTTGCCTAGTTGCTATAACTAATAAGTTGTTGATGGCAATATTTTCTTAATTTTCCTTTTTTGAGATTTTCTATCACTTTTGTCCCATTGTCGGCGTGTGAATCAATCAGGATTACTTTCTGTATATTTATTGTTCTGACTTTGAGATTTGCAATAATCTAGGACGACAAGTGTGCTAGCAACAGCTATGTATGAGTCGACAGTTGACCGCGGACGACTGCCGAAGAAATAATGGGCATACTTACAAAATCAAACGGGCGGTCAGGCGACAAGGTAAATAGTCTATCAGATGTTGAGGCAACGTGAAGGGAGAGACAGGCCAGAGCACCTAACGTACAGAGCAACGGATGGAAAGTTGGATGAAACGAACTGAGACGTGATTAAATCCTTTTAGAATCGAGCGGATTTTCATTTTAGTCACAAGCAGAATTGCAAACACATTATACCATCTCTTGCTAGTCGATACGAAAACGTAATATATTCTTAGTTCACTCATCTGTCACTTCAATATCAATGATTAGGTAACTTAAGCTAGCGAGCACGCTGACCGTTTTAATTACATAAAGTGTTTCTGTACAGTGGAACCTCCGTTATATTGAATCTTACAAATTCCGTTCTATGCTAAATATAAATATATACATTGATTGCATAAATTCCAAATGCTTTTCCAAGTCAGTAAGTGTTCACCTTCTCGGATCAAGGGTAATTGTCATTTCATACTTAGACATTTTCCATACTTGGACCTCTTTTTTCAGTCAACTTTAGTGCAACAACATCTAGCTTCCTACAGATTTAGATATAGTTATAACACCGCGGGCGGTTGCATAATATCATTTCAATAATTACAAAGAAACTTAGAATGCCTCTCTAGATCGATACATTGCATGCAACCATTTCTCGAATTTTTAGATCAGCACTTCTACATAACTGTTCGGCAACTGCCTGTTAACCACGGCCTCCGCGTGTTTTCATTTAAGAACGTAAACATTACCTAAATGATT
This sequence comes from Glossina fuscipes, assembly GCF_014805625.2. NCBI lineage: Eukaryota > Metazoa > Arthropoda > Insecta > Diptera > Glossinidae > Glossina > Glossina fuscipes. The sequence continues at coordinate 40,527 of NW_024003395.1, read as the reverse complement.
TGCTGCACATCTGACAGTTGTCTCTATATTCTCATAAACCTTTGAGAAAGATACAAGGTAAACAGAAATCTAATAAATTATTATATGCTTAGCACACAATAACCGTACCATTCTTTATCGCCCTCCAAAGTCGCACTATGCTAACTTATACGTAATAATTCCTTTTTTTTTTTTTTTTTTTTTTGCTACTAATACAATAAAGTATCTTTTTTTCTTCTTTTGACCTGAGCATATAAATATTTTGCAATTGTTAATCGTATATATATTTATATATCTGTTAATATGCAATACATTTACCACTTAATAAAAAAATCACGGCACACATGTTGAAATGGTTATTAAATTTCAGTAAATTTGAAAAATGTATATAAAAATTAGTTTTTTATTTTTTTAATTTTTTTTTTTTTTTTTATATTTCAGTTATTGTGTTATTAAATTGTCTAAAAAGACCATAAGTGGATTGTTTTCAAAAATGAATTTTTTTTTTTTTTAACTGTAATTTTTTACACTTCCGGTTGGTCTAGAGCATTTGCCGGCAGACGAACAACAAGTTGCTGCCAATGATTGAAAGTGAGAAAAAATAAAAAAGGAAATCAAATAAACAAAAAATTTCAAATAAATTCTTAGCAAATAAACCGTTGCGGTTAAAATCTGAACGATAACTGAAAATGTTTTTGAAATTTAGTAAAGAAATGAAAAAAAATATCGAGCAAATACATCGAGGCATTGAATGTATTAAAATACACGTACACAAACGCGCGCATATATATATGTCTATATACATGTTTCTATAAAAATGTTCATTTGTAGCATATCAAATGCTGCTGTTGCAGCTGATATAGATAAGCGAAAGCAAAAGAACGCGAAATAAAAAAGCGGAAAAATTACAAAATAACAACAACAACAACAGTAATAGCAACAGCAACGCGAATAGCAAACAATAAGAAGAATAATAAAATAGCAACAAAACTAAAGCTAATCGGAAATATGAGTAAATATGAGAACACATAGTGCTGAACTTTTATTATTTGTGTGTGTGTGTGTGTGTGTGTGTGTGTGTGTGTGTGTGTGTGTGTGTGTGTGTGTTTGTGTGTGTGCGTGTGTGTGGCAAAATGTTATTTTAGGCTACCTATAATCCGCAGTAGAACGGTCGTGCGCGGTGTAATTTAAAAGGCAATATATAAATTGCTTGTCATTATTTGAAGTAAACTCTCAGGTATATTTGCGTTTTGGACGATAGATATATGCATACATGTGTAAAGCACTTGGGAAACACTGAGAGCAATAAAAATTTTCTTTTAAATTTGTTCACATATTGTGCTTTCACAAGCAACATTAATCTACATACACAACTACAATGATAATTGATATAAAATAAATAACCCCGACTAGCGATTAAAATTCACATATAACAAAGTGTTAACACACATGTGGATATCTATGTATGTATATAAAAGGGTCATATGCGACTACACATACATAAACAACTTGACGTTAGAGTCATAAGGCGTAAAATTTTTGATACATAACAAAATAATCATTAATTGGTGTTTAATATTATCTCTTCCTCTCCATCTATGTGTCACTGCCTCTTCCCAACCTTCTCTTAAAAATTTCATTTCCTTTCAGGTAGAACAAGGCCATTGCAATCAAACAGATGCTATTACTTGTTTAGGTTACGGTTGTTAAGGAAATTTACTGCCTTGAAACTATCGTAACGCTTATTACAGGTTAAATTCGGTTTAACAAACAATTTCTTTCGAAAATGCAATGAAATGCAAGGAATGCAAATTAAAGCAAATTTTTTAACACAAATTTGACTTTTTATTTAGTTCAGGCTGTTAAGAGGGGGAGATTAAAATTTTAAATTTAGTTTCTTTCCAGCTACAGGAGAACACCCAAGAAATATTACAGGCATATCAGTGTAGAAGTTTAAGGTTGACCACTAAGGCTTCTTGGTTTGCAAGCAATCACATTTTGTCGTCCTAAAAGTTAAAGATGAAGTATTAGGTCGAGTCATCAGTAACTTTCATTTTTTCATTTTGCTTTCATTGAATAGCAAAATTTTGTATTAATTTAACAGTTGATTGTGAGCTATTCAACCTTTTTGCTACATCTCTGTTTGATTGGCGTCTTTTTTGCTCCAATATCGCCTTGTCGTCAAATTCGGAAGGACGTTCCGTCTTTTAGAATTTTACAAAATCAATTTCTAACTGCCCGATCAGTTATCAGTCGTTTACCTTAGCGCTATTGCCTTTGTTTAAATTCCCAAAGCATTACATGTCGAATATAGGTTTTTGGCTCCCCATTTCTGAGGTTAAGAAGAAAAGTTGAATGTGCCATACACCCTCATGCCCCTAACCATCCAATTTTAGGATTTTTATGGATACCGCCACCTTCTTTGGATAGGAGCAACGTACCGAGTTTGGCGTAGTACGATGCTCGCCAAACACTTGGTGTCTGATTCTACAGATGGCCTCCCATCCGCATAGAATATGATGAGACTTTTCACTCGCCAGAATCTGCGTGAATCAGTATCAGACATACTCATGTTTTTCGCTCGGTGACTAAACCTGGGTCACTACGTCTTAGTTCCAGTAGTTTGTGTGCCCTATCGGAAGATTTTATGCATCTTTTTGCGTGCCGCTGTCCTGCACACTGTTTCCTTCGGTAATCCGCTTCATTCGGTGCCCATTGCGATACCAGTTTGGCTTCTTGATACGCCACATAAAACCACATAAAACAGTTGACAAAAGACTAACTGAATCCTCATCTATATAGCGAAAACAAAAACTCGTTTGTTTCGGTTGCTTATAGTGGGTGAACACGAACAATAGATTCTACGTAGCTGCAACGGAAATTACTTATGACTCGACCTAATAAAACGCTTTAACCATAATTACTCAGACAGATTAAGCTTGCAACATAATATTTGGATGATAGTTATGAAGTAAGAAGACTGAAAAGATACCTCGTTGCGTATAACTTAAAGGTGTAGTTAAAACTTCAAGTTAAAAATTAAACAAGTGTGTATTTGTTAAATTCACTGGAAATTAACTATTATGTTAAGTTATTGTTATTTCCTTTTTTTGTTGTTGTTAAATCATTTGGTAAACAAAGGTATTTCGAATTTTCGTTATTCAATTGCAGTATCGACGTCCATAACCCTGCCAGCCATCATTTACTCCGTTTAATTTCATTTATAGTTCGTTTTGACCTTCTTCTTATCCAACCAGCTTCTTTTGTTTCTTATTGTTTGTGAAATTATTTTTATACCCACCAGGTGGGGATAAACTCATTTTGTTTTTTTTTTTCATAAACTATGTAATATCCAAAAGGAAGCTTTAAAGACCCTCTAAAGTATGTAGGTATTCTTGATCAGCGTGAAATTCTGAATTGGTATAGCCATATCTGTCCGTCTGTGTGTCTGCGTGTTGGCACTCTCCTGGTAGCAAAAATGAAGATATCGACTTCAGATTTGATAGAAATATGCACACAGTTTGGTATTGAAAATGGGCCGAATTGGTCAGAACAGAAGCCCGCAGTGGAGCGTTTAATTTTATCAAAAATTTGCTCGTCATTCAGATATCCACATTTCCACATTTACTTTCCGAGGCACTCTTCTCGTTGCGTGCAAAAAAGGCCATGCCCACACAAAGTTACAAGTAATTAAGTTTTATTTGTTTCACTAGCATAAGGTTTTATGCTTATTTATCGTAACGCAAGACAGAACAACAAGACAGAATGTTTAAAACTATTTTGCACATTTCTCAAATGAAGTTATATTATCTGCCTAAAAATGGGTTAATTCTAAAGTGAATATAATAGACGCCGTCACCTGGTGGGTTAATGTTTTCTTAATAATTACAGCGATATGGGTATCAAATAAAAGAAGTTGAAGAGTAGAATACGAACAGTATGGTGATGGGTATGTCAGAATCGGCCGCCGTCAAATATAACTTTCTTACTTGTCCATTTTTAAGCAGGGGGAAGAAATGCCTACGGTAATCACTCTTTAATGAATTATTCAAATTTATATCCAACCCTTCTCCTCTTATTTATTGCCAATTGATGGCAATTTGCTAACTATCGCTTTTGTCAAACAAAACTGGTCGACATATGTCCCTTTGCCATTTTGCTAAAATATTACTTCTCGAATTTAAGCAATATAATCGGATTCCTTTAAGAAGGACTAAAACGGAAAACAGTTCGAAGAATCTTTGCAACGACTGCTGTTAAACGCCTGATTACGTTTCACTAATTCTCCCTTTGATTAAGTAAGGGCACAGCTAATTAGCACCACACGTTCGGCGTTACGCCAAAGCATTATTTCCTACACTGTATTCTATGAATTTGAAGTGAAGTTCCTGAAAGTTGACCACTGTAGATTTTATAAGTAACTAGAGAAAAGCTATGTTGAAGTCTCTTCTAAGTATGTGTTTAAATTCCGATTTGACTTGTTCCATTGATTGCTACTTGAAACTCTCCAAACATTTTCACTTGTCGTGCTATTATCTTGCCTGCGGGGTTATTTGCTGGAAATTCGCATTAAGATTAAAAACATTTTCATTCCTAATCGGAAGACTACATTCCTAAACGATCACTTTAACAACTGTTTTTAATGCTGCCTCTTATTTTCACTGACTTCTGCTTAAGTGTAAATAAAAAGCTAAATTATTGATTAAAAGCACATAACAAATTTTAACTTGCTTTCGGTTCATTTACCTACATAGTAAACTGCTTATAGAATTTACTCAATTGACTTTACATCGCAATTCAGAGCAATGCACATCAAATATCGATATAGTGTAACCGAATAGCGATGTCAAACATCATCTATTGCAGAAACACTTATAAGAAACAAAAGATCCACAAGCGCTAGGGATCGAACCAGAGTGCCCTGGCCATGTGTCGTATATCTTAAGCGTTGAATGCATGTAGCAGAAAACGAAAGGTGATATAATGAACTTCATTGCTTAGGCAATACATGCACCAACGCTCATGAGCATTCTTTGAGGCCAAAATTGATCGAATTTAATGCACACAAGTAAAAAAATTAAATCCGGTCGGCACCGAATCCCTTATACTTATCATTGTTATCCTAAAAAAGACAAAAGAAGCGAAAGAACAAAATTCGAGTGGGCGCAGGTGATTTTTTCTATTTTCAAAATAAAAATCTTTGGCATGTGGGCTTTGTAGGCGTGACATTTGAAAAATTCGAGTCAAATCCAAATTCTTTTGCATATTTGTGAGCGATTTCTTCATTTTCGCTCCAGAACAAAGGGACACCCGACCGTAGACTTGCTAGGTGATAACGCCCGCGAACCCCTGAGCGGAATCAGCCTTCAACATCTTGTCGTAAGACACTTTTTGCTTGCTTCCTTCAAACCTAGCGGAAATGCAATGTTCATCTTTAAAATATTGAAACCAAGAAAATTCGCAATGAAATCAAGTTTGGCAGTTCCTTTTCAAAGTTATGAAAAGCTTTCATCTTGAACGCAGGCCTTCATTTTCATACCTAAATAGTAGATATAACCAAAAACTTTTGTTTTCAAGAAAATATTAAATAGATTGTGTTTAAGTTCACGTATACCAAAAAATAGCCTGCTGCTCACTGTTCTCTCACGCAAAGTGTTGGAATTCTACACGCCTCGAGTCAAATTTTACCAAAACCTATTAAGTTAAGAAAACATTTGCAAAACGCTTTGCTTTTCCGTGCTTATGCGCTTGTCAATTGACTAATTATTACAGTGAACTATTTCGCTATATAGCGTTGATAAATTGCATGCCTGTATATCAATTCATTTAAACAATATCACCCTTTATTCGGTTGTAGTAAAACTGCGAGAAGAACCCTAATCGACTTGGGTTTAGATCCCGTTCCTTCTATCATCAAGTAATTAAGTTCCTGAGTTAACCTGTGAGGTATAAAATTTGTATCTAATTTTAATTCTATAATTGCTCTAGATTGCTAACTTTTAAGAATAATATTCAGAAATCTCGATTTTTTAACATTTGTAGTAGGCAGGGTTATAGGCGAACTGTGGCTATTTTTAAACTTTCTAATATTGATCTATACTGATTGCATAAAGACAATTGTTGTGATTATGCGACCTTCAGCATCGAACTTCTCACATAAGAATGCATAAATTCTATGGTTTATTGCTCTCGATATCGATGATAATTAGAATATGTTACTTGGTGGCAATATTACAATCGAAAACTTTTTCGTTTGATAATGTGTACTTTATCGACAGCTTAAGCAAGATCCTTTTCTGACAACACCGCAAATCTCCGAAAAACTTAATCCAGCTCAGCAAACCATTTCGGACCACATTCGGAAGATAGGATTTTGTTTAACAGAAGAGAACAAACAGAACTTTCCGGTAGATGCAATAAATCAAGGAACTTGTTAGGTGACGTGCCGATGATTTGTGAATATTAATTAATTAAAATATAATTATTATTAAAATTAATTTGTACTTTTAGGCTTTCCTTTAGAAATCAAAGTTTTCCACTTTTAAATGCTTGTGTCGAAGAGGAGGATCCGAAATTCGGTTTATTTATATGAGACCGACTTTCTTATACTCTGGTATAAGTTATTTACATTTAATTTAATTTGATTTGATTTTGATGACTTAAACGGTAACAATTTTTTGCATGCAATGCATTTAATTGTTTTATTTGTACTTAAACATGCAATTTAAAGCATTTGAACAATTTAAACAATTTAAGCGTAGGAAAATAGCAGCAACGTAGGACCGATGATGATGATGCATAAGCTTTCTTAAGGGTGTCAAGCTGGCCAAGGTCAGTTTTGACATGATAACGAATAATTTAAATAAATCCTTACAAATGTCAACAAATCAAAATGAGTATGACGGATATAGCACAAGTTGGGATGTTGGTGAGTGTTGTTGCTTTTTTAAAACGAATGGAATAATATAGTTCCCGGCCATTGCTCATGGAGAGGATGGAAAAATTTGTTGATAGATAATTCATTGCCATTTTTCAAAACTTTTTTAAAGGCTAAATACAGGTGCTACCTGATGATAAAATATTCCATAAATAAATATTCGTGATTGGACGCAGCAAGCTGGCAAGAAGGAAAACTTTGCGAAATTGGTCCGCTTTCTAATAGACAATGGATTTGTTTAGGTCTAAGCATGTAGGTCTAGCGTATAAAGAGACAATTGATGACACGGACAGACACTCCTTGCTGTTCCGAGCGAAAGGCGGGTCACTTCTGCTTAAAGTGCTACCAGCATGGTTCAGCTGATCACTAGAAAGGATGGATGGAGCATTACGTTAATGAAATAAAAGTTTAAACTTTTCATGTTTAACTTTGTTCTGCTAGCAATGTTCTCTACCAAAGCATAGACAACAATTTCATAAAAAAATGTTGATAAATTACTTTAAGCATGCCATGCACTGTAACATGTATTTACCATAAAAAGCATTTTTTTAGTTAAATTCTTGATTATGTGGATGCGTCAATGTCGTAATAATGTAAATAACAACAATTGCTGTCAAATTAACAAAATGTTTTGTAATTTTTTATAATAATCGTTTAGTTTTATGAAATCTAATGTCTGACGTATGCCCATGCATTTCTTGTTTACATTTTACTTCATTTTTCTTTGAGCATCGCCTACAGGGGTAGTGGGTTATCATCTCCAACATTATTGTTCAAATTGAAGAATTCAAAAAATACATCCCTTAGAGATATCATAAAGTTTATGCAAAATGCGGTTGGACTCATCGCTTTGTCAATAGACCTGAACAGAAAAGAAAAGATTTGAGACTGAGAAAATGTTAGTTCGAATCCTGAAGCTACGAAATAAGTCAACATCATTTGGTTATTTATCCTGAGATTTAAAGACTTTCAGGCGTTAGTGAATACTTCCTGTTGCATGGAGAAGCATGTGCTCGGTTTCAATTAGGAAATTGGAGGCATTCTTGCTCTAACGATTGCTAAATAGAACAATTCTTAGGTCAATCAAGAGCGTATGTAGCTTATGGCGTCCTGTGGCGTCTGTCATGTACGTAAGAAAATATCTAGTAAACCCACTTTCTGTGCAAGTAGATATAAAAATTTATTTTTCTCCTTGACTTCTATGAAAAATCTTGCTCGTATTATCGGAAAATTCGTTAATCGTTAGACGGCAATACTCTGCCAAACCATCTCGGTACACGAACAAAAATCATTACTTAGCTATGAAAAACTCTCAAGAGATAAAATATGAATAGTTCTTATATTCTTAGTTACTAGTTACTAGTGTTCATCTTGCTTTATTTCTTTGATCTAATTAAATAAATAATAATAACGATTAGTTTCTGTGATAACGTTCTGGAATCTAGATGAAGCGTATCACAAAAAACGAATTGACAGCTAATTTCAAATTCTTTTTGAAGAATAAGAATTAATTCAATCGGGATAAGCGTAAGATCCTGAAAAATGCAAGAAAAAAGATTCTTCCTTAATCAACTAAAAGGTAATCAAATTATATCACGGGTATAAAATACGAATCTCCACTAGAAAACATTGCTTGGTTAAATGTGAGAGAATCTGAAGGAGCGACAGCAGATTACCTACTTAGGCCTATAACCAAGGACAAAACCTTTAAAGTCTAAGTACAAAGTCAATTGAATATTTGCTCTACCGAGCACAATTTGGTTTCAAATCTGTGACTATAGCTTCCGAGCAACGATTTAGAAAAAAGGCAGAAAAAAATAGTAAAAAATAACAAGTAAGAAAGTTATATTCGGCGGAGAACGAATCTCGCATGCCCACCACTATGGTTTTCGCGTTCTACCCTCCAAGTTCTTTTATTTGGTACCCATATTGCTGGTACTTTTACGAAAAAAGTTAATGCATTGTTTTCCATATTCATTTTAAAATTAACCCATTTTTAGGCAATATATATTCATTTGTGTGTACAAAATACAGTCATTACACGTAAGGAGTATTTCGTAAAGTAAATGTGGAAAATTTCTCGCTTCTAACTTTTATAATTTGCGAGTAACGAGTGAAAATCCAAAAGTTTTTTGTTAAAAAAAACGGAGTTGTTTTTAGTTTACTCTCCACTGCGCGCTTCTGCTTCAATCGATTTGGCCAATTTTTAATACCAACCTGTGTGCAGAAACTTCCAATGTTTCTGCCAAATCTGAAGTCGACACCTTCATATTTGCGACCAGCAGAGTGCCAATACGCAGACGTATAGACGGACATAGATATAGGTGGGTGAAGATGGGGGTATGGACGAAAGTCAAAAAATTTTCTGAAATTAGTTTATTCATTAATGGACTTGCTGATTCGGTTAAACGTAAGAATACAATATTATGGGTTAATAGTTGTCACCCCAAGACATTTAATATGTTGCATGCAAAATTTTAAAAAATTTAATTTTTTGTAAAACACATTAAATTAAAATTTTTTTCTTTTGATGCTGCGCTCGAATATAATATTATAACTATTGCGACTATTCTTTCTGAACTAGATTCCTTGGAACGAAGATATGGATATTGAATGGGATTCTTCCACGTAGGTCTAAAAAAACAGAACAGAATACTTTTAGTCGCTAGGCGAACGAATATCTCAAGACGACTTCTATAATAATCTTGAAATCGATGAATATGATGGTTTTCATGTAATTGAGGCTTTCGTAAAGATCCCCGTGCTAGAATACAATGAACAATCATCATCCGGTGGAAAAAACCAGAAAATATATCGACATCGTTGAGATTTTCGGAAAAATCTTTCATGTTGGTAAGTGATAAAATTTACTTTTTCATATCGCCAGTCAAAGCAAATATATAAAAATCACGTACTCAGCGTGCTTGCAGCTTTTTTTCGTTCGTTTACCAAATACTAACGATACAGATGAACGGTTTCACTGCCTAGAAAGAAGGCTGAGTAGAGGTACATGAAGGGGTCCGGTACTTATCATTTAGTACTTACCATTATCAAGCTGTAACTCAAGAGGTAATCACATCTTTTCTAAGCCCGTTTAAACAAATCCAATCTCAGTTGATTTTTCTCGCTCAACTAACTCATTATATCGCCCACAAACATAAATAAATTATGGTGGACGTCACGACGTGAAGTAAAGAGTGGAAGATAAAGTTTACCTCGTTTACTTTTTTATGATAAACACAAGTTTGGTAAGTTTCTTTTTACGATAATTAAACTATTTTCAACTTTCTTATCAACTTCTTTAAACATTGTACCGACCAAGTACGATAATCTATACAAGTCCAGGAGCGTACTTGCATGTGTTATGCATTGCATCCAAAGAAAGTTGTCCATACTCCCTCCGAAGCGAGCGAAGTGATTAACAAACCATAGGTAGTCGACCGACGAACCGGATGGGCAATTTCTTTATATACAAATATGTATTGTAATGTAACAATAATATATATGTAATATACATTACAATTATTATTTTTTAATTAGTCACGAAAGGGCTCCAGTTAGACATAACGAGGACGAATATTTTAAGGGGCATATGATGAGTCGAAAGTTTTATGGTGTCTTTAAAAGTTCCTTTTTACAAACAAAGTTTAAGAAAGTACGTCTCTGTCTCTCTCTTCCTCTTTCTCTCTCTCTCTCTCTCTCTCTCTCTCCCTTTCGCTATCTATAGAACAAACACAGTTTTATAAGGAATTCTAGAAACTAGCATTAATTTACAGTGTCTTCGTTCCTCAAAGAATAATACACAATTTTTAGCTAAGTTATATATAATTTTGATATAAATTTCCCGGTTCCTTATATGCTTCAATAGGTACATTAAAAGACCTTATGGGCTTCCCATTCGCCAGTTCGGCAATTGGAAATTTAAAAAATAAAAAATCATTTCCATTTTTCCGTCTGGGAAGAGCATTGTTGCTAAAATAAAATAGCTATGCTAGGCAATAAAAACTCGTTGAAATGTTCATATTTCAATTAATATATACAAGCAGCAACGAATGTGAAGGATTCAAGCATTCAAGCATTGGGTCTTGGAGTATGGATAATTAATCGAATAGTCCCATAATCGCGTGAATACTTTTGGAAGAGGACATGTACGACCTTGCCATCGATGGCGTGGAGGAAAAATTGGATACGGGGCTTGCGAATCCATTTACCGCATCGGCGCATATTTCTCAATATCCCCAGAAATTGTAGCACCTACTCTAGTGACAGTATGAACCCTACCGTTCGATGCCACCTAGTGAAAGCAATGACATGAATGTAAGGTCTCTAGGTTAACGATGTAAGTAGACAGTTAAACAAAAAGATTTAATGGATGAATGGGCGCACAACTCCTCCCCGTAGAATCAAGTAAATTTCTGATAGTTTGTAACTAAACTCAGTACACTATTGTTTGCTAGTAAAATGTGAAAACGTTTTTACATATTCTTCGTTTGATCATTTGTTGCTTCTACGCCTACGATAACATAAGTTTAGCTAGAGAATACATCGACCACTTTAATTACATAAAGGCCTTCTGTGCAATGAAACTTCCATTACGTTGACTCTAAACTATAAATTAATTCTATTATCGACGTATTAATGGAACTAGTTAATATTTTCGAGGTAAGTACGAAAACTTTAAAATTTACAGTCAGTGTTAAATTGGGTGAAAGAAATAGTAATCCTTAAGAACTTAGACACCATTAAGACGAGCACTTAGAGCACATTTCCCACCCGATTTTAAGGAAAGACGCCTCCGCATTTTAAGTGAAACTATGAAGACATATATTACGGTAGGCGTGAGATAATGCCGCTTCCCTTATTAAAGAATTTGGAACGTTCGGAAACACCATAATTTACAAATTTTTGCAATACGTCCACTAAACAATTCGACGATTATCTTTTGACCACGACCCTCTTTTGCGACTTTCGCCATAGAACGAAAAAGATCTAAACGATAATTGAAAATGTTTTTGTAATTTAGTCACGAGAGCAAAAAATTGCACGTACTGTATACGTATACGTACTGTATACGTACGTACACGCACACTTCTACTCAGACATGTTTCCATAAAAATGCTAATGTGCAGTGTGAGCATATCAAATGCTCCGGTTGCATTTGATAAAGATGAGTGAAAGCAAAAGAACACAAATTAAAAACTGTAAAATTAGAAATTGTAAAATTAGAAACAACAATAACAAAAACAGCATCACACATAATTTAATAACAATAAACAAACTAATAAAACAGTAACAAAAATAAAATGAATTCGGAAATAAAGAATGTCGTGCTGAACCTATATTTTATCAGCTTTTATTCGTTAAAAGCATTTTATCCGCAGCAGTATGCCTGCGATGAAACCTAAAAAACAATAGGTAAATAAATTGCAAGTCGTTGCTTGAAGTAAACTCTTAGCTATACTTTTCGCTTCGTGTGATACATAAACACTCGTATGTAGCTAACAATGAAAATTATCTTTCAAATTCATTCATTTACACAGTGTACTCGTATGGCGGAGTCAAACATACACAAACACATTCATTATAACTGTTTAACGGTGATAAGCGAAAAACGCATTAGTAATCCAAATTCACATATAGTTAAGCGCGAACATACATGAATGAATGTCGATATACACCCAATAATCATATGCGGCTATGCACACCTGGATACATGGATTTGAAACCCATAAGATGTAAAATTTTCTATAAACAACAAGACAATCATTAATGGATACCTAATACTTGTTCTTCGTCAGTCCGTCTATCCGTCTATCTGTGCGTCTCTCTCTCTTTCTCTCTTTCTCTCGCCACACCTCTCTCCATGTTACTCACACTCTGCTATTCTCTCTAATCTTTACTCTAAAATGAATCGGGTTCAAATCAATAATTCTTGTAAATTACATTGTCTTCTTCTTATGAAAATTTAATAGAAAATTGACAAAGTTTTTTAATCTTTCGATAATAGGCAACGTCCCCAAATATCACATCAAATATCGCTTTAGCGAATACCTTTGATCTTGTCTTCATGCGATATACTTTCGCATGATTTCGATTTCTTGAAGGTTGACTAAAAAAACTGTAATTTTTTAACCCGAGAAAAGCACTCGAAGTGATTGCTAGCGAAGCATTCAAATTTATTTAACGAGCTGTTCGTTGCCATTTTGTTGCCATTTTACTAGAATGCTCCTTGAATTTATCTAATATGCTTAGGTTCTTTGAAGGTCGCCTAAAATAGCTTTCACTTTTGACCCGAAGAACTCGTCATAGTGAACTTCTAGTTAAGCATCTGAATACAACACATCAATGCTCGTTTCGACAACTGCTAACTGAAGGCGATGAAGAAGGCCAACTAAGACCATTCTCTTGTCATTATACCACAATATTCTATCCTCATCATATTTCCCCACCGTTAGCTAATTTAGTTTTCGTATCTCAGCAGCGTCCGAGAATGCCATTTTAGCTATTACTTATAACGTCTGCTTTGCAATTCACAAACTGTTGTCGGTTGATAAGTCAATATAACCCCAAAACTCTTCACAAACCCTTTAAATGTGCAACTCAAAGCTATTATTACGCTAAGCCTCCTTGAGAGCCAAGTCAAAGTAAGATTAACTTTTATAGGAGTGTGAGAAATGTGACTTCAACCTCCCAATTACTCTCAATGCAAGTCATCGATGCCTTCTTAAAATCCAACAATTCGATGGAATTGTCACCATTGATCTAAGAGAACATGTTCAGTGATTGCAGTAAATTAGCAAAGAGAAAAAAATCACGAAGCGTTTGTGTGTGCGCCCTAAATATATAAGAAAAATTTTTAAATCGTTATATAAATTTGATCAATCCGAATTGGAAATATATTCACCTGCATAGATAGATATATATACGTATATATATTTATATCGCACGCTTAATGCAGCAAAAGCGTAACAAACAAGCCATCTTTATAATTTAATTCGTTTTTATTTTATTTTCTATTAACAACTTACGACGTAGCCATCGAACGGATACAAAACAAAAAAATTAAGTTTTTTTTTTCCTTTTTATACATTTTCTTTGACGACAATTTAAACGAAGAATAGATGAAAATATTAAACAACCGATGGGAACAACACGACAAATTTAAAAACTCTTCAAATAAGAGAGAAATTTGCGTCTCGATAAAGTAATGCCTAGGTTTCGGTTGTCTTGGCTCCAAGTTTCCACATGATCCAGATGCAAAAAAGGCGATAAAGTAAAAACGCGGTTTTCATGTCTTTAATCGACGATTAGCACGTACAGCAATTAAATCGAAATTATAAATAGAAAAAAATTGACGAAAATAGAAATTTTAGTTATTCAAGTTTTTTCTTTCGAAAGCAATCTTTACTACGACGAAATTAGAGAAAAATTCAATGGAGAAAAAATTGATAAATTACTCAAAGCATGCCATACACTGTGACATGCACTTATCCAGTTAAATACTTGATGATTATTTGTCTACATCAGCGTTGTTCTAAAGCAAACAACAACAGCAATTGTTGTCAAATTTATCAAATGTAACTAATTTGTCGCGATAACGTTTTATTTTTGTGAAAACTGATGAACGACGTCTGTCCACATAAATGATTACGTTTTTCTCTTCTCTGCTTTGATTATCGTAAGTAGGGGTAGAGAGTTAATCTCGCATCCACAGCATTATTCTTCCATTTTTTAAATTCAGAAATGTACCTCTCAAAAACCATAAACCATTCATACTGCTAGAATCGCCCCTTCACTGTTTCTCTTATCTCCCTCTATATATAAGACCTAAACAAAAGCATAAAGAGATTTAAAAATGCTTTAAAAAAAAAAAAAAATGGGGTCCACTTATATATCTAACGGATAAAAATTAATCTGTTTTATTGTTAGTATTGTAATTAATTAAATTGAAACACTAAAGTCTTAAAGCATCAGCACCTAAATATCGGCTTTCATGTATCCTGCACCGGTTGTGGTACAAGATGTATTAAGTTTGCGCGGACGCCCTGAAGAACTTTAGATAGACGCGCCTTTTATTATACTGATCAATTCGAAATAATTTTCTTAATCGCTTTAAAAGCTTGCAAGCTTTGAGGTATTTTGATGAAATTTAATAGATTAACGTACTTTGAACACAAGCACAAGCCTTTTTGAAAATGGCCTACATCAGTTTTCGACCACACCACATATAACATCTCAAATTTTCAAAGTTTTTCAGAAAAACTTGCTAAGTAATAGCACTTCGACATTCTAAATTGATACGAAAAATTTACTTCGGCTGAGGCGTTGCTACGAAAATTGAATCTTTGCAAGGTAAAAAGGTACAGCTTTCAATACTTCGCGATCAAATTAGTAAACTGAACAAGAAATCAACCTTATCGAGTTTGGACCTCGTACCGTTATTTTTTGGATACCACCCCGTATAGGTATTCTCAGGAAAGGTAAACCCCTGCATGACAAAAAGACCTCATGATAGTAATTTGATATAAAAATTATGCGGACCAAATTTCAACCACATGGGTCTATTTGTTGGACCTCCCTTCATATAAGATTTTTCGTAAGTAGAAAGCTCTTCAGAGAAAGGTTTAATTTTTAATACTTGGTGATGAAAATTAGTCCATAGGAGCGTTTTAACAACAAAATTGACGGGAGGGAATTTTGACCACATAGATCATCTTTTTAGATCCCAACAAATAAAGGAGTTGTCATAAAAAGTAGGCCATTATAAGGACAGAAAGTCTAAATTCTTGTTTTTTTGTGACGGAAACTGAAAAATAATAAAATTTTTGGAAAGTAAATTAAGTTTGCTAAATTTGGATCGTGTCAAATGATGCCTTAGGTGTCTTCGAATATGCGGGCTTTCTTACAAAGTACGCCTTTGCGTGAAAATAATATGTATGTGGTGTTGTAAGGTATCCAATGCTCGGTCTTGTCCGCCTATAATATTCTCACTTATTATAACCACCGCTGAAGGATTGTCATAATATTTACAATAAACAAAATAAAGCTTCAGAGACCCTTTAAAGTATACATATTCTTGATGAGCATGAAATTCTGAAATCATTAAACCATCTCTGCCCGTCTGTGTGTCGATGTGTTGTTGACAATCTCCTGGTCGCCAAAATGAAGATACTGACTTTAAATCTTACCTTCTCTGGATATACATTTTTAAGCGAACTCATCTTTACGATGTATTCTCTGCTACTCTTTTCAGTTCACTAAATGTTTTTAAGGTTATGATTTCCTCAGAATACTTAGATACGGTGGAAAATGATACAATTCTACCATATAAATATTTAGTTTTTGTAGGAACGATGGAAAGCGTTCAAAAAATGGCTCCAGTAGAAACAAATTGAGAATGTCAAAGTACTTTTACTCAGCGATGTTTGTTAGAAAATTTGAAACCATTTTCAATAGCATTCGTTCTTGGGTCGAAGTAAGCAATTGCAGCTTTCATCAAAATATCTCAAAAATTGCGACCGGTAGGTTGAACACAAAAATACTTGGACAAACTTCAGACGGACAGACAAGCTTAAATTGCAGAAACATTTACGGAATTCACTGCTATAAGGAAATTTTGCGTTAAGCCCTTGGATATTATGAACGTCTGCACAAACTTTATGTACTCTTCACCATGTGATATGGAATAAAAAAGTAAAAAAAGGCAGGGAAGTGTTTACTAGCGTCAACAAACGAACATAAGGTTCTCTCGTTAGCCAATACCGTAAATTAATTGTCATCTTTCTTAATACCCTACAACCGAACAACATTAAGCCGTTTTTTAAGAAATTTGCTGTTCAGCAAAAACAGCTGAAAACGAAAACGAGACTTAAATTTTTCATACGTAATTATCCACTATTGTTGAGTCGCCGAATATTCAAGAAGAAAAAGATTGCTGCCATACTTAAAAATTTCTAACGTTCAGTGACTCAATCATTAAAGAAACAAGTCATTTTTGTCCGATACAATGATTTGTTACGATGGATCAGTGTTGCAAGTGCCAAAATTAGATTGGACAAGACCCGCTACTTCTCACCCATCCACGCTCTTGCAAAAAATAATCTTACGGGGTAAAAATTAGTCTTAAGGACCAACCAGTTACCATCTACTACAACTGATGGGGGAGAGGATGGAACAAGAAAGCTGTCTCTTCCGGGAAACTTTGATCGATGGGCTCCTTTGGGAGTGTATTTCTTTTCCGACCAAAGCTCAAGATGTTGGGCACAAAACAGCCCTACTAATGCCAACTTAGACGATGGTTCCTCAATAAATTGTCGTTGCAGTGCTGACGAAGCACAAGTGCTTTAATGGAAGCAACTGATATGTTTTTAAATTAAAATTTCTGAATAGTATGATATCAAATTTGAGAATGGGAACCAAAATAACGCGTTTTAGAGATTGTGCCACATTATTAGCCTCATCGCAATGGAAACTGCCTCTAGATTAATTGTAGCAGTTCTTGTGGTCGCTGTGGCAGATTGTTTGCTGATATTTCCCATGGAAGATTAATTTTCAAATAGTTATTATGTCTGCTTATTCTAGTACATGTAATTGGTCAAATTGCGTTCTTTGCAAATACCAGGTGATCATTACGCTAAAAGTGCTCGCAATAATATGAAAAGTGATTAACATAGGGTAACCTTATATATTGCAAGTTACGCGTATATTTGAATGTGAAGGTAATTATGTTGCGATAAATTACGTTATGGTATTTATATTCACAAAATTTCAAAAAGCATTCTACTAAAATCTTTTCCAAGATTATACTTACGTGGTCTTTATTTGTTTTCACACGCAAACTTAATGTACGTTGGCTTGCCTAATATCCAATAAGTGCAATGAACACAAAACCACTCTCGAGAGAAGTCTGTACATCGAATATATACTTATCTCTTCATCTTGAAGATCGGAGAAAGTTTGAACTTTTTTTTCTCTGCTTTCATGAGTACACTTTGGATCGTTTTTGAGTGAATGGACTTCAGACAGAGAATTTAGCGGCTGGTGGCCAAAAACCAAAATTAGCTCTGCATCGGCCTCCTGGCATGGTTTTCCACATCACCTTTGAGGTACCGTGATGGACGCGTTGCCAATTGCTTTAAATGGCTGGATCCCGTGTAGGCCTACACCGTTGATATACTTACTTACTTTAAAATTATAATAATAATTACAATAATAAATAATAATATAAATATATAATATAAATGTGTATAATATAGCCATACATAATAAATAAATGTGCGGAGGTATGCTGCTTGACAGTGGTTGTACGTTGAGCGGTTGTTGATATCTGCAAAGGCAATGTAATTACTGAATTTTATATATAAAGTTAATCATAAACTTACCATTTGGCCTATGGAAGTATCGCTTTCTGCTGAAGCAATAGTGCATATGTTTTTTTTAAATCTAAAATGAAATAAAAGCAAATGAATAATTTATACATAATAATAATAATGCCGCTACTGCATGATCCCGCTGTCTTAAAGAAGGCAAGCCGTGCCACCACTGTAAAAAGGCACATATGACGGAACGCGATATAGTCAAACGCGTGCAAGCAACGATTATTAGCGTCGTTAGGACGCTTATTCTCACATGGTTCGCATTTTTACAAATTATTGAGAACGACGTATACGCTTATTCTCTAAAGACACCATACTTTATACGCTTATTCTTTAAAGGCACCATAAGAATAGAATAAGCGTATACAATTTTCAAGAATTTTGCATGTATTGTGCCGCTTTGAGAATAAGCGTATATTCGTTCTC